>NW_024354911.1:691049-901960 GCF_902729225.1 Pteropus medius
AGAAAGAAAGAAAGAAAGAAAAGAAAGAAAGAAAGAAAGAAAGAAAGAAAGAAAGAAAGAAAGAAAGAAAGAAAGAAAGAAAGAAAGAAAGGAAGAAAGACCTAGAGGAGGGGATCTAAAAAATTATTTGGTCATGAGTTAACCATTCTAGGTATCAACAATGATCCAGGTAGCTTAATAGCTTCCTACATGTTTCACAGTTTTGCAGATGAAAAAATCCTGGCCGGTCTTTGCAAAGAGTGAGCACTACAGAGTGCTGGACAGGAGAGGGGCAGGGACTGTGAACACCAGGGACAAGCCATCCAATTATGAACACCAGGGACAAGTTCCACCTGAAAGTCTACAGAGACTTCAGGAAACAGTGAGAAGATACAGATGCTGGACATAGAATTTAGTAATCTTTAACAGACTTCTTTCATGTCACCCCTCAAATTTCAGTATGAGCTTTATTAGACATGAGACAATGCTATGCATTTTCTCGAGTTTACAACCTCAAGTTTTATGGCTTCTAAACTGCACTTGCTTTGGAAATGAGGTAACATATTTGAATATAGTCATATGATGTCTGACACAGAGGGGCAACTAGATGAATTTTAAAATAATCCGATGTAAAAAAAAAATGTGCTTTTTGCACATTTAGCCTTGTTTTATATCAATCTAGTATGAACAGTCTGTAGGATAGCAGATTTGTTTCATTAAATTTGGCTAGAAAACTGAATCCAAAAAAGTTTTGCCCAATTCTGTGATTTGCCTAAGAAGGATATATTGTCAGGATGCTATGTATAGTTTCTAGGATTTGTAAACTCTGTCTGATCAAGCAGTAATTATTCATGAATTCATGAAAATTGCAGCCTGCTATGGAAGTACCCATGACAGGATGCTCTATCACTATTTGCAGAATTTATCTAATAGGTTCCCTGAAAGGTGAAAGTACACATCTTTCCTCATTAAGGGCACTTCACTAGGGCTTTTCTCACTCCCATCTAGAAATACAGACTGATCGATTGAAGCATTTAAAATCCAAGAACCATCCAGCTACATGCTACCCTGTCTCTCACCAGGCCCTTATTACTATAGTTCCCACATCCACCTCTTCTGGCTCCCACTCTTGGGCTCACCAAAGCTCCAGGAGGGGATGACTGAGTCCAACTTCCCATGTCATGGGGCCCTTCTCTTTCATCAGGAGGATGACCCATAATCATTCTGTTTTAACTTAAGATGGTGAAAGTAGGCATGCTGCTGACTGGTGCCTATTCCTGTAATGGCAGTAAAATTCAGGGACTTCGGAAGTAGCTTGTGATGCATAGGGGTGGCCCATTTATTCAATAGCTAGGTCTGTTCTTTTTAAATTCTCCCATCAAAATGAGGACAGTGCACATGTATGTCCACATGCCCAGGCCTCCACACACTCAGTGTTGAGCTGTGGGCAGGACTTCTGATGCCATAATGGTTTTCTTTCTTTTCACAAAACAGAATACACATATTTAAGTGCTGGCTATTTGATGTTCTTTTTGTATGGCATTAAATTGAGTTGAATTCAATTGTATATGACAATCAGGATGTTTTACAAAATCATGCAAATATTGTCCCATTTAAAAACTAAAGAATCCCAAGCTTGCCAGCACAAATGAGAATCTTAATTTTAAATAATGTCAAGAATGTGGACCAGATGCATAGGCTCCATCTCTTCAATCAAATTGCATCTGGAATTATTTGTCTTAGCAGAAGAAAGAAGTATCTAAAATTCTTTGCTGCCTGGGGTGGAGTTGTCCATTTTTCAGTGTGACTCATTTGATCTTTTCATGATGGTGACTTTATCATAAATAAGAACTATGTAAATAAGTTTTATTCTAATCAGAAACATAAACTACATTTTTTGGCTATTTGAAAGATTAAGTCTAAAAAGTTGTGTGAACCCCAGCTCAATTCTGTAAAATAAAGAAGCATAAAAGTCAGGTGGGAAATGTGCAAAGGTGTTGTCTTTTTAAGCAGCATTATTTCTTGAAGGACTTTCTTTTGTGTTCCTATGCTTCAAGATCATTTGAATCTTATTTTCAACTTCCCAAATGTTAAACTAGATTAGGCGAAGTGGTTCACAGGGGAGGAGGTATTTAGTAAATCTAAGAATTTAGCTGAGTAAAGGACAGAAAGTTTTTCTTAAAGTGTAATACTTAATGATACAGACTAAAGTATGTCTGTTTGACAAAGTTCTCGATTTCTAAATTTATCAAGGTAGGACAATAATATACTGTTATTTTCTTCATAGCATGCATTGTAGACAGAATATAGGTCCCCTCAAAATGTCCATGTCTTAATCCCTGAAATTTATGACTATATTACCTTACTTGGCAAAGGGGACTTTGCAGACATGATGAAATTAAAGATATTGACATGGGAAGATTATTTTAGATTATCCGAATGAGCTCATTGTAATCATAAAGGTCCACATAAGTGGGAGGCAGAAGGCTCAGAGTCAAAGAGAGACTCTGAAGATGCTTCACTCCTGGCCTTAAAGATGCAGGAAGGAGCTTTGGGCCAATGAATGCAAGCAACTAATACAAGCTGAAAAAAGCAAGAAAATGGATTGTTCTATAGAGCCGTCAGAAATAATGCAATTCTGCAAACATCTTGAGTTTAGCCCATTAAAGACTATTTTCAGTTTCTGAACTTTGTGTTGTTTTAAGCCACCAAGTTTGTGGTAATTTATTACAACATCAATAGAAAAGTTATATGGAATGTATCTGAAATTGTCCTATGGCCTTTGGTAAGGCGATTTACAGAGTCCCTATCAGCCCTGCCTTCTCTGTAGTATCTGTGCAGAGGAAGTGTTGGTCTTTAGCAGCAAAAACAAATTTTAAAGACTTTCTCAGAAAGTTAACAACTTAAATTTCAGCACAGAGCGAACTTTATTAGTTACCGAATACTTAATGAAGATACCAGATTATGGAGTTTTCTGATTAGGAGAGTGGCCTATTTGTTAGGTGTCGATTGTTATATTAGGGCCCTCTCTCCAAGTGATGTTTCTGCTGAACTTTTATACTGTGTGAAGTACTGAGAAGATAGCTTGCTTTAAACGATTGAAAATATCATGAATCTCTATTTTCTTTGGCTAAATCTTGACATTTACATAGTATGAATAATTGGAAAACATTTTTTATGCTACATTAAGTGACTATCTGGATTTGAAGAGTGAATTTTATTAATTACTAAAGACAGAATTATTTATTTGTGGTTTCTGAAATTATAATAAGATAAATGCAGATTGAGTTAACATATAAAATAATTTAAGTGATTCAGGACATAACTGTAACAAGGGATCTAAATTTCTACTATCATCATATTCACTTACAGAGCAAAGTTCATGTCCTCAGTGGTCTTTGATTTTTATTTTCAAAGCAAAGTAAGTTACCTGTTTATTCCTGTTTCATTTTTAAAGGCTTTATTTTATTTTTTTAAAGTCTTCATTATATCTATTCAAATGGCAAACGATCATTTGGTAAGTTATAGGCTTTATATTCTAGAATTCTTTTGTAGAAAAAAAGCAAAGTCTCTTTTATCAATCATACTGTTTTCCAAGAATAGAGAGACCTCCCTGGTTTTATTGCCAATATTATGCTGAACAACAGTGCATTTCTGAGCCTCTAACAACTGCGTGGAGCTTCCTGAACAAAACACCCACCTGCTGACTGGGTTTCTGACATCTTATTCAGATGCCTGTGACATTGTCATTTATGATAAGGAATATATTTGGTCTTCATACCATTTCTGACACAGAATTCCTAAAACTCAGAATTTCTTAAGCAAAGACAGTATAAAGGTGTCTTTTGTTATATTAATGAGGTGACTCTAAAAGCATCCCAGGATTGGGGGCTGGTTGCCAGAGAAACCGACTTTATAACTGAAGGGTTGCAACTTTCAGTCCCACTCCCTGACCTCCAGGGAGGGAAGATGGGCTGGAGATTGAATCAATTACCAATGGCCAATAATTTAATCAATCAGGCCTTATTTTTTAATAAAGCTTGCATAATAGCAACAACAATTGGTGTTTGGAGAGCTCCCAGACTGGTGAATAAGATTTGGGGAGAATGATGCCTGGAGAGGACATGGAAGCTCTGTGCTCTTTCCCTACACCTTACCCATGCAACTATTTCATATGGCTATTTCTGAGTTGTATTTTTTTTTTTATTTTTGGGGGTAACATTGATTAATACAATTATATAATTTTTAGACGTACATTATAATTTGACCTCTATATATTCTATTGTGTGATTACCACCCAAAGTCCAGTTTCCTTCAGCTACCATATATTTGATCCCCTTTATCCACTTTACCCTCCCCCTCACCCCCTATATTGATTCCCTTTAACCCATCTGCATCTCCCCTCTTCCCCCACACCCTATCCTCTGGTAACCACTAGCCCACTGCCAATGTCTCTGAGTCTCTTTTTGTTTGTCCTGTTAATTTGTTGCTTTTAGGTATATATCCCACATATAAGTGATATCATGTGATTTTCTACTTTTTCTGTCTGGCTTCTTTTGCTTAGCATGATTATTTTGAGGTCCATCTAGGTTGTCGCAAATGGCAGCATTTCATCTCTTCTTATGACTGAGTGAAATTCCATTGTATATATGTACCACAGCTTCTTTAGACAATCATCTGTTGTAGGACACTTTGGTTGCTTCCATGTCCTGGCCACTATGAATAATGCTGCTATGAACATCGGTGTGCAAATATCTTTATGGCTATGAGTTTTCAAGTCTTTGGGGTAAATCTCCCATAGAGGGATTGCTGGACCTTATGGTAGATCAATTCTTAATTTTTTGAGGAACATCCATACTGTTTTCCATAGTGGCTGTACCAATTTGCAGTCCCACCAGCAGTGTATGAGGGTTCCTCTTTCTCCACATCTTCTCCAACATTTGTTATTACTTGACCTGGTGATTAGAGCTATTCTAACAGGTGTGAGATGATATCTCATTGTGGTTTTGATTTTCATTTCCCTAATAGCTAACAATGTTGAGCATCTTTGCATATATTTGTTGGCCATTTGTATGTCCTCTGGGAAAAAGCATCTGTTCAGAGCCTCTGCCCATTTTTTGATTGGATTGTTTGTTTTTATGTTTGTTATTGAGTCGTATGAATCCTTTGTATATTTTGGATATTAGGCCCTTATCAGAGACATTGCTTGCAAATATATTTTCCCATTTGCATGGTTATCTCTTTACATTGTTGACAGTTTATCTGAGCGGAAGCTTTTTAGTTTGATGTAGTCTCATTCATTTATTTTACCTTTTACTTCCCTTGTTTCGGAGGTCAAATTCATAAAATCCTCTTTAAGTATGAGGTCCTTGAGTTTGTTCCTATTTTTTCTTCTATGTATTTTATTGTTTCAGGTCTCATATTCAAGTCTTTAATCCATTTTGAGTTCGTTTTGGTGTGCAAAGGTAGACAACAGTCCAGTTTCATTCTTTTGCAGGTGGCTTTCCAGTTTTCCCAGCACCATTTATTGAAGAGACTTTCCTTTCTCCACTGCATATTTTTGGATTTTTTGTTGAAAAATATTTGCCCATATAAATATGAGTTTACTTCTGAACTCTCAATACTGTTCCACTGGTCTGTCTGTCTGTTTTTCTGCCATTACCATGCCATTTTGATTACTGTCGCTTTGTAGTATAATTTGAAGTTGGGCAGAGTGATGTCTCCAGTCTCATTCTTTTTTCTCACGATGGCTTTGGCAATTCGGGGTCATTGGGGCTTCCATACAAATCAGATGATTTTTTGTTCTATTTCTTTAAAAAAATGCCAATGAGACTTTGAAGGGCATTGCATTAAGTCTATATAATGCTTTAAGTAATGTGGTAATTTTAACTATGTTTATTCTTCCAATCCAAGAACATGGAATATCTTTCCATTTCTTTGTATCTTAGACTTCTTTTAATAGGGTCTTGTAGTTTTCATTATATAGGTCCTTCACATGTTTCATTAGATTTATTCCTAGGTATTTTATTCTTTTTGTTGCTTGCAAAAGGAATTATTTTTCCACTTCTTTTTCTGACATTTTATTATTAGAGTGTAGGAATGCTATGGATTTTTGAACGTTTATTTTGTATCCAGAAACTTTACTGTATTTGCTTATTGTTTCCTGTTTTGTTCTTATGAGTCTTTAGGGTTTTCTATATACAGAATCATGTTATCCACAAATAGTGACATTTTGACTTCATTTCCTATTTGGATGCCTTTTATATCTTTCTCTTGCCTGATTGCACTCTCTAGGACCTCCGATGTTACATTGAATAACAGTGGTGATAGTGGACAGCCTTGCCTTGTTCCCAATCTTAGAGGGAAGGTTTTTAGTTTTTCACCATTAAGTATATTGGCTGAGGGTTTGTCGTATATGGCCTTTATTATGTTAAGGTACTTGCCTTCTATACCGATTTTGTTAAGTGTTTTGATCATAAATGGATGCCGTATCTTGTCGAGGGCTTTTTCTGCATCTATTACTATGATCGTATGATTCTTATTTTTAAATTTGTTTATGTGGTGTATCACATTAATCGATTTGCTTATGTTGAACCATCCCTGTGCCCCTGGGATGAAGCCCACTTGATCTTGCTGTATAATCTTTTAAATATGTTGCTATATTCGGTTCGTTAGTATCTTATTTAGGATTTTTGCATTTGTGTTCATGAGAGATATTGGTCTGTAGTTTTCTTTTTGTGTGTTATCCTTACCAAGTTTTGGTATCAGAGTAATATTAGCCTCATAAAATGAGTTGGGAAGTATTGCCTCCTCTTCAATGTTTTGGAATAATTTGAGGTTAATAGGTATGAAATCTTCTTTGGTAGAATTCACTGATGAAGCCATCTAGTCCTGGACTTTACTTTTTGGTAGGTTTTTGATGATTATTTCAATTTCCATACTGCTGATCGGTCTGTTTAGATTTTTCAGTTCATCTTGATTCAGTCTAGGAAGGTTATATTTTTCTGAGTACTAGTCCATTTCTTCTAGGTTACTAAATTTGTTATTATATACTTTTTCATAGTATTCTTCATGATCCTTTGTATTTCTGTGATGTCGTCATAATTTCCCCTCTTTCTCCCTGATTTTGTTTATTTGTGTCCTTTCTCTTTTTTCTTTAGTGAGTCTAGCCATGGGTTTGTCAATTTTGTATACCTTTTCAAAGAACCAGCTCCTTGTTGTATTTATTTTTCCTATTGTTTTTTTGTTTTCAATTTTATTTATGTTTTAATTTTTGATGATTTCTTTCCTTCTGCTGACTTTAGGCTTCATTAGTTCTTCCTTTTCTAGTTTTTTAAGATGAAGCATTAGGTTGTTTATTTGGGCTCATTCTTGTTTTTAGAGACAACTTGTAATGATATGAACTCTCTTCCTATGACCACTTTTGTCATGTCCCAAAAGTTTTGATATGTTGTACTATCATTATCATGTGTTTCTATGTATCTCTTGATCTCTCTTTTTATTTCTTCTCTGACCTAGTTATTTTTCAGCAGCATGTTGTTTATTCTCCATGTATTTGTGGTTCTTCCTGATTTCTTTTTGCAGTTGATCTCTGGTTTCAAAGCATTATGATCTGAGAATATGGTTGGTATGATTTCAACCCTCTTCTATTTGTTGAGGCTATCTTTGTGTCCCAGTATGTGGTCGATTCTTGAGAATGTTGCCTGTGCACTAGAGAAGAATATATTAGCAGTTGTTTTGGGATAGAAGGCTCTGTAAATGTCAATTATGTCCTGTCGATCTAATGTGTCATTTAAGGATGTTATTTCCTTATTGATTTTCTGTTTAGATGATCTCTCCATATCTGACAGTAGGGTATTTAAGTCCCTAATATGATAGTGTTTTGGTCTGTTTCTCTTTTTAGTTCTTTAGTCCCTTTAGTAATTGCTTTATATACATTGAGGCTCCCTGATTGGGAGCATAGATAATAAGTGTTATGTCTCCTTGGTATATGATTCCCTTTATCATTATGAAGTATCCCTCAGTTTCTTTCTTTACCGTTTTTATTTTGAAGTCTATTTTGTCTGATATTAGTACCGCTACTCCTGCTTTTTTCTGAATGCCATTTGCTTGAAATATCATTTTCCACCTTTCACTTTGAGTCTATATTTGTCTTTGGAGCCAAGATGTGTCTCTTGGAAGCAGCGTATGATTGGGTTTTGTCTTATGATTTGAGTTCAGTCCATTTATTTTTAGGGTGATTATTGAAATAAGAGGTCTTCTCATAGCCATTTTATCTTTTGTTTTCTGGTAGCTCAGTGTTTCCAGTTCTTCCTTGTCCTTGTGCTTCTGTTATTTTTGTTTTGGTTGGCTTGTGGGTTTTACCTCTGGTTCTTCTTGTTTTATGTTATATACTTTAGTTCTGAATCTTTGGTGTGTGGTTATCATTACGAATATGAAAAGAATAGTGATATATATATATATATATATACAGTCATCCATTTTCTTCTGCTTGTCCCTTATCTTCTTTCCCCTTTGCGAATTTGAATCTTTGACTCCTTCCTGTTTCAGTCATTGTTGTCTCAATTGTCCGTATGGATGCTTAACTTTCTTTACTATCTTGCTATAGCAATTGTCTTATTATTTAAGCTTATAATACCTTGTTCTTAGTAAGGGTTTCACTCCTCTGCTTCTATTTGGCTGATAGTCACTTTACTCCTAATTATGTTTCTGTTTTTTTTGTTTTATTTTTTTGTCATTTTGTTTTAGGTCAGCTGACTCCTTTCAGTATTTCCTGTAGTGCTGACCTGGTAGTGGAGAATTCCTTCTATCTTTGTATATCTGGAAAGAACTTAATTTCTCCTTCACATCTAAAGAAGAGCTTAGCTGGATACATTATTCTAGGCTGGTAGTTCCTTTCACTTAATAGTTTAAATATTTGATTTTGTTTCTTTCTGGCTTGTAAGGTCTGTGCTGAGAAGTCTGATGATAATCTAATGGGTTTTCCTTAATAAGTTACCATTTTCTTCTCTCTGGTTGCCCTGAGAATTCTATGTTTGTCGTTGATTTTTGATAACTTAATACAAGTGTCTTGGTGAAGGCCTTTTTGAGTTGAGATAATTGGGTGTTCTGTTGATTTCTTGAATTCCAAGTTCTAGCTCATTCCGTAGATTTGAGAAATTCTCATCAACTATTTGTCTGAAAATGCTTTCTAGTCCCTGCTCCTTTTCCTTGCATTTGATAATGCCCATTATTCTTATGTTTCCTCTCCTGATAATATCAGCTAGTTCTTGCATTTCTCTTTCATTATTTTTCATTCCTTAGTTTCTCTCTTCTTCCTGACTTATTTCTAGATTTCTGTCTTTGATATCACTGATCCTTTCCTCCATTTGGTCGACTCTATTTCCCAAGCTTGCTATTTTATTTTTCAGCTCTGTAGTGTTTTTTTTTTTTTTTTTTTTTAATCTCTAGAAGATCTATTCCTTTCTTTTTGAGGGTTTCAATCTACTTGCTCTGCTCATCTAGTTGTTTCTTTTAATTCTTGATATCATTGATATGACTTGTTTCGGATCTCACTGAGTTTTTTCAGAAGTACCATCTTAAATTCTCTGTCATTTCAGTCACATATTTTTATCTCTGTATGTTTATTTTCTGGAGATTTTTCTCTTTCTTTCTGAGATGCCTTGTCACCTTGGTTGTTCATGGTGTTTAATGGACTATTTCTCAACCTGGGTATTAATGGAAATGTATTCTGCTGTCTTTCCAGAAAGAAAGTTTGTTATATAAAGTTCTCCCTTTAGCCTGCTGCAAAGAAGGCACTTTTATTTTGGTTTCCAGTAGGTGGCATCTAAGCTTCTTGGATCCCTGCTTTATATAAAGTCTAAATAATGTCTTTTTTATTTTCTTGCTAATCTCAGTTTCGGTCACTATCAATGTTAGCAACAGTTATAATAGTTTTGCTCATATTCCCCTGGGGCTTTGTGAATCATTCTCGGAGGGTATGCGGGGAGAGGGTCCTGTGGGTTGGGAGTTGGGGGCTGCAGCTCAGCCTCGGTTTTTTACCTGGGGCTCTTAAAAATCAACTGTTGTTTTTCTGCGGTGCCATCCACTTCTTTGCTTTCTGCCCTGTTGACTGGGATCTGCTGCCAGCTGCTAGAAGTTCTGGTACTTCTAGGCAGGCTGATCAGGGAAGTTACCACACCTTCTCTCCTCCCCCTCATCCTGCAAGGAATTCTTGTGGCTATGAGAGGCAGCTTCTTTATTTCTCCCAGTCCACCTCCCAATACCTGGGTTTCTGACCTGTGGTAATTCTTATGCTCAGATCCCACGCTCAGACATGCTGGCGTGCAGTTTGGGTGTTTTTTGTTGAGTTTTAGATGTTCAGCTTATTGTTGTTTCAAGGGAGAGATCTGAGGACATCTGTCACTCTGCCATTTTTCTCAGAATCTGAGTTGTTTTCTTTTATGAACAAAAACAAACCAGTATCTAGTAAGTAAAATGTTCCTATGAATTTTGTGAGCCACTCTAGAAAATTAATTAAACCCAAAGAGAGGGCCATGGAAACCTTTGATTTCTAGCCAGCCTGCTGGAGTCTGAATCCAAAAAGGGGATCACTGGAACCTCCAATCTATAGCCGGTTGGTCAGAAGCACAGGTAACAGCCTGGGTTTGCAATTGGCTTATAAATGTGAGGGCAGTCTTGTAGGGCTGAACCCTTAACCTGTGGAATCTGATGCTGTCTCCAGGGAGAGAGTATCAAATTGAGTAGAATTGTTGGACACTCAGCTGGTGTCAGAACATTGTTTGTTGGAGGTGTGGGTAACCTCTGCCACACGCACACCTTGAAATTGGGCCCACGAATCTAATTTAATGCTCCCAAATCATTTAAATGCCATTAGTGTTTAATGTGCTTACTGTTGTGAAGGACAGAGGAAATGCAGCAGAGCTTACTACACAACCCAGGACTGAAGTGACCTCCCTACTTTTTCAGAAGTATACTGTTAGCATCCCTAGGACCAGGACCTCATCTGCCTTAGGACTGCATCTCCAACTCCAGCAGGAGTCCTGAGCACACAAATGTATACTTGCACATGCACACACACTACACAGAACTAAGAACTAATGTTATACTAGAACACTTACACAGAATTAGTGTTACACTAGTTAGCTATACGAATTAACATCAGCTTGAAATTACAGCATATCTTGAAATTATGTTCAATTTACATAATAAACAAAACTGTGACCATATTATATAAGAAGAAATAAAGAGAATGAAAAGAGAAACCACAGACCAGAAGAAAATATTTGTAGAAGACACATCTGATAAAGGAATGCTATCCAAAATATACAAAGAACTCTTAAAAATTAACAATAGGAAAACAGACAACTCAAAAAGTGAGCCATTGACCTTAACAAACACTTCTCTAAAGAAGATATACAGATGGCAAATAAGCATATGAAAAGATGCTCCACATCATATGTCATCAGGAAAATGCAAACTAGAACAATGAAATACTACTATATACCTAGTAGAATGGCCAAGTCCAGAACACTGAAACACCAAATGTTGGTGAGGATGTGAAGCAACAAAAATTCTCATACATTGCTGGTAAGAATGCAGAATAGTGCAGCCACTTTGAAAGACAGTTTGTTTCTTATAAAACTAAATGTACTCTTACCATATGATGCAGCAATCACGCCCTTTCATATTTACCAAAAGGAGCTGAAAACATGTCCACACAAAAACCTGCACATGGATCTTTATAGCAGCTTTACTCATAATTTCATTGTATGAACAATGAAATCAACCCAAACTTAAAATCAACCAAGGTGTTCTTCAGTAGGTGAATGGATAAATAAATTATGATACATCCAAATAATGGAATATTATTTAGTGCTAGAAAGAAATAATTTTTTCAAGCCAGCTAAAAACTGTGTGATTCAAACTCTGTGACATTCTGGAAAAGGCAAAACTATGGAGACGCTAAAAAGTTCAGTGGTTGCCAAAGGTTGGGGAGAGAGAGGGACAAAGAAATGGAGCATAGAGGATTTTTAGGGCAATGAAACTACTTTGTATGATACTGTAATAGTGGCTACATGTCATTATACATTTGTCCAAATCCATAGAATTTATAAGAGTGAACCCTAATGTAAACTGTGGACTTTGGGTGATTGTGATGTGTCAGAGTAGGTGCATCAATTGTAGCAAATGAATCACTCTGGTGGAGGATGTTGATAATAGTGAAGGCTATGCATGTATGTAAGAAATCTCTGTGCCTTTCTGTCAATTTTGCTATGAACCTAAAACTACTCTAAAGATATAAAGCCTCTATTAAAAGAAGAGAAAGAAATGTGTTTATAGTATGGAGTAAATAAATTCTTGAAAAAGAGACTAAAAAGAATATAATCAGGGATACATGTTTATAGATATGTGGGTAGCCATGAAACACCTTTGACAGTTTAAAGGCACCTAGAATGCTAGAGAACATCTGCCAACACAGCATTGTGTTACTCATGCATGTGTTATATACTATAGTTATGCACATATTTTCTCCTGTCCTTCAATATATTTTTGTCTAATCTGAGCTGGGGAGGAGGACAAAGATGTTTACAGAGTAAAGGCAATGTGTCATGCACCCTGCTGATGGCTTTACACACAGTAATTAAAAAACAACATTATGCAGTGGGTGATATTGCTATTATTTTACAGTTGAAGAAATGAAAGCTCAGAGGATTTCAGATGTTTGGTCAATATTATATAACTAGTAGGGAGCCCAGCTAGAATGATGTTCTAGTTCATCTAATTTGAAAGTTAGTGTTCTTTCAACTTGGTCACTTGGAGGTCTTGTTCCATTGCTACTGTGAACTTATTACTTTAGAATAGAACAAAATAAGGTACCAGAAATGATTTGCAGAATACGTCCTCCTTGTTTTTCTTCTTGCATTGTATGAACAATGAAATCAAAGGTGACTCTTGTCTTGTAATAAACTTGAGACTTGATGGTTTGTATAAACTTAGATGCAAGCTCCAAGAACAAACTTAAGAGCCTCTTCAAGGAGAAGAGAAAGAGTTCCTAGGATTCTTAGGCAAGCAGGCCACCCTTTAGCGGTAAGATCTAACCACTTCAACAAGTAACCTATAGGTTGATGAGTGGGCCCTAACTTTTGAGTAAGGACCCCAAGAGCAGTGCCATTTCTTTCATGGATACAAAGTTGGAAAAGCTTAAATGAATTGGAGAGTCCTAAAGCAAGGGCTCTGATAAGTAAATCCTTAAGTTCCTGACTGGCCTCCCACTGAAACTGTCACCATTGGAGGGAAACTGAGTCATCTTTTCCCTTTAAGTTGTCATAAAGAGGTTGGGCTATTAGCCTGTAATTGAGAATCCAAAGCCTATAGTACCCAGTGAATCCTAAAAATGCTCTTAGTTGTTTTCAAGTGGTTTGGGTCTGGTAATGTGTAATTCCTTGTACCCTTTCTGAGGATAGATTCTGGGTGCCAAGGATCAGCATGACTCCCAAATAGGTGCTCTTCTTTTGGACTAACTGGGCCTTGGAACAAGAAACCTTATAGCCTCAGGTGGCTAGGAAATTTAAAGTCAGAATGGCATATTCTATAGCTTTGTCTTGAGTAGGAGAGCAGAGTAGGAGGTGATCTACATACTGTAAAATGGATCCCCCCTCAAGCTGTAAATCTTGTAAATCATGAGCTAAGGCTTGGCCAAAGAGGTGAGGACTGTCCCCGAATCCTTTGGGAAGTACTGTTCAAGTCAACTGCCAGTGGACCCCATTAAGGGAGTCCCATTTAAAGGCAAAAAGAAACTGGGACTGTGGGCTGAGAGGAATAGAAAAGAATGCATCTTTTAAATCTAAAGTAGTGAACCAATTGGTGTCTGGGGGTACAGTTCCAAGTAGAATACAGAGGTTAGGGGCTACTGGGTATAAAGGTATTACTGCTTCGTTGATTATTCTTAAGTCCTGTACAAGTCCCATCCTTCTTCTTAATAGGTAAAATGGGGGTGTTACAGGGACAATTAGTAGGGAACAAAAGTTCATGTTGTAAAAACTTTGATATTACAAGTTGGAGGCCTATAGGTTGTTTCACTTCAGGTTTTAATGGGAACTGTTTCTGATTAGGAAAATGAGAAGGGTCTTTTAGTGTGATTACAACTGGAATGATTGTTTTAGCCCATCCAAGAATGCCTTGATCCCAGACAACAGGATTGATATGGGCCTCCCAAGTTTCCGAATGAAGATCTTAGGTTCTTCTGATAATAAGAGCATTTGTAAAGGAGAAGAGGTTAGGATGCCTTCTAAAGTAATCTTGGTTCCTAGTCTATATGGGATGTCCCAGCCTAAATCTGGACTAAATCTGGGCATTCCAGCCTAAAAAAAAAGGCTTGAGTAAATGAATACCCACCTCATAGGCAACATAAAGGTGAAGATAAATATTGTGAAATTGGCTTCTCAGTAACTCCCAAGACAGTGCAGGTCCATGAGGAGAAGGGTTCGGAGAAAGAAGTAAGGACAGAGTAGGTGACCCCTGTATTCAAAAGGAAAGTAATAGATCTACCTGCCACATCCATTTGTAGCCTTGGCTACAGTCCAGTAATGGAAATCTCTTGCAGTGGGGCCAATTGGAGGGGGCCTCTTCAGTCCTATGTAACCATTTGGAAACCTGTGGCTGGCTCTGACAGAGGGGTCTTTCAACTCGAGGGGCAGAGAGCAGCCCAATGACCCAGCTGCTGACATTTATAGCAAGCAGATTTGGGAGGCTTTTTCTTTTTCTGTTGGGACACACTTTGGTCCAGTAGCCAAGTTGGCAGCAGATGGCGCACTTGGATGAGTTCTTCGCTGTTACGAGTGAGGTACTTATGGACCTGGACTGCAATTGGCCTTGAAGGGCCACTCACATTTGGGCATGCTTCGTATCCTTCCTTCGTTCCTTCTCCTGAGCATTGGCCTTTAACACCTGGTCACATTTACAAAAGGCAGTGGTTGCAGTGGTTAGCATCTGGTCTAAAGTGACTCAGTGTTACTATATAATCTTTTGGGGCTTCCACCTAATGTCAGGAGCTGACTGGGTTAAGAATTTGTCCTTTAAAATGACCCAGCCTTCATAAGAGCTTAAGTCTAAGTTAGTATATTTAATGAAGGCTTCTTGAAGCCTCTCCAAAAATGCTGTAGGATTTTCTCCAGGGTCTTGGGCAATTGCTGTTACTTTTGCATAACTGATGATCTTTTGTCATCCTGCTTTAAGCCCAGCCTTAATGCATACAATGAAATTATTTTTTCCCCACCTTTCAGCAGAGCTGTTATAGTTCCACCTAGGATCTATAGGAGGGACAGCTGTTTCTCTAATGGGGTATCTGGGATCAGATAGATGAAGGCTATTGGCATACTTTCTGGCCTTCTATAAAATTCTTTCATGTTCATTGTTCGATAAAGTTTGTCCCAGAATAATCATTGTGTCCTTCCTAGTTAAGTGATAGAGAAGTGTAATATGTTGGAAGGTATCAATAAACCCATCAGAGTTATCAGAATAGCTTCCCGAGTCTGCTTTGACCTGCTTAAGTTCTACAAGGGAAAAAAGTTTGTGGACAGGCTGGGGTCTGAATTCTCCTCTAGGAGCTTCTACCACAGGGCAACTTTTTGAGCAGTTAAAGAGAAAGCTTTAGATGGTGGGGGAGATTTCTCTGGGTATGGAGGAAGTGTTGGATAAATAGAAGAAGTAGTAGTAGAAAGAATAGTAAGAGCCAGCAGTTCAGCCAAAGTAAACTCAGAAGGGGAAGACCCTTTAGTATGAAGCAAAGCTAAGGTTGTTAATTTGCATTTCTGTAAGAAGGAATCATTTTCTCAGAGTAAGAAGAAGGCTCGAACATAAAGAATCTCTGGCCATTTATTCTGCCGTATACAATAGAGATCTAATTGTTGTATGGTGTTATACTCAGTGCTCCTATTAATAGGCCAAGTTCTCCCATCAGGGAGTTTATACTGTAACATGGTGTTGCAAAAGAAAATAAGTTTCTGTTTCTTCAGAGTCTATAGGTTAAATTGAGCCCAATGAGCTAGAATGTAGCCAACAAGATTCTTGGATGATATAGACAGTTGATTTCTCATCTGAAAAGGAGAATAAGCTATTATAAATCAGAGAGCTCAATGTCTTGGGGTCCAGACTAGAAGCCTGGAGTCTCAAAGCTCTGTGGCAGAAATCTCCACCAACTAACACATGGTGAACTACAGGGAGTACTATGTAGTTACACCGGGTCCTTGTACTGAGGGAAAAGGGAAAGAAATTTGAGTTTCACCATGCAATGCACCTCTCCAGGCAGGAGAGACAACCAAGATCTTGGGTAAAGAAGTCAATTAGGGAGCAGAGAACAGCTGTAAGGTAGTACGTTGAGAAGAGAATAGTGAGCAGGGATGCCTGTGTCCCTGACCTAACAAGAAAATGAGGACAATTTTAAAGGAGAAAATAAGTAGAAAAAATAAGCAATGGGGTCTCAAGCTGAGGAGGTCTTACCTCAGAGGTTCCCAAAGCCCCTTTTGACAATCCACATCAGAGTACCAAAAAGCTGTCACAGTTGGGGGTCCCTCATTGCCCCAGTGGCTCTGGGGCCCTCGGTCCTTTCCACCAATGTAGTAAAGAATTACAGACCAGTGAAGAATAAGAAAAGTAAGATTTATTGAAGTATGTTTCAAGAGATGAAACAGGCTACACCAGAGAGGGATGTAGCCTCGTAGAGGTGGGGAGGTCTGTTTTATATTTAGGCCATGATGTCTGGTTGCAAGAGTGGTGTTAGCTGATTGATATGTGAGATTATTTTGATTGATAGTTGGCTGTTATATAACCTATTGTCAACTGCACATGTTCCTTCCCAGAATTCAGTCTCTTATCATTAGAATCATGAATTTCTGGCCATATGCATGACATTATGATGGTATAATGAGGCTGAGGTGAAAAGACGGTCAGAGTACTCCTTACTTTGCAAGAATTTGTGGCTGATTTAAACCGATTGCTATGCTATAGTCATTGATTTCCTTGTACTCCAGGATATAGAAGTATTGTGATTTGAAAAATGAATTTTTTTCCGGGATGGCCGAGGGGCAGCCTCTTGGCTTGGACTATCAGTGTTGTCATTCTACATTATGGGGCCAGGCCTTCATTCCTGTTACTCATAGCCACCTAATTACCTAACAATTATACCCTCTTCTTCCCACATCTGACTCTGCTATCAACTATCATAAAGCAAGGCCTGAACTCAGCCACACCTTAGAGGGAAAAGCAGCTGTCTTTCCACCCTCCCCACCCCACCTCTTACTCATTTTTCCAATAAACTTCTCTTACTACTCCTCTTTGGACCAAATATAGTATGCCCTTTTGAAAAATATTTTTTTCCCACTTTATTTAAATAGGTATAAAACAAAGTTAAACTTGACTCCTAGGAGCTGGGCTAGTCATAATCAGAAGTTGTAAATCATTTTAAGATTAGAATTTCTAGAAAGAGTTCAATTGATTATCTGTTTTCTCTTTGGAAAGCTTGTTTTCACATTGAGAAAATATATTTTAAATCATGAGTGAAGAAATTTGGGGTTTCCAATCTGGAATAAAATTTCATATGAGAACACAAATCAGTGATAAAGGGACAGGGACATCATTTTGGGAGAGTGCCAAAGAACTGAGCAACATGGCAACTCTGATTCAGGCATAACAGTAGCATTCTTCTTGAAATAATTTAATTTTTAATTTTTCAATGAGCCATCTCCTTAAGAAAGTTCTCCATTGATTTAGTTCTTTGTAATCCACCACATAAACCAAGGATCCCACGAGAAGCAGTCACTGTAGAAAAGGCTGGTTTGGATATGTTGCCTGTGTTGCTAATACTGGCAAAAAATTTAATTGGTGCTGAAAATTCTTGTTTGGAGATGGGCACCCTTTATCACATCATCATACTGCATGAAATTAAAATTGAAACCCAACTCTTCCTCATATTTTGATGCAGACGCACAGCTACTTGCAACAGCTTTGTTAGTCTGATATCTTTCCTTAAGAATGCTGTCACTCCTGTCCTGTCTGCAGCTTGTCAAGCCTGCAGACTTGCACCAGACTAATCATATACTTACTGAATACACTTTATGTCACCTGAACACGTGTAGTTCTCACAGCAATCCACCAAGAAGGGCGTGGGCTTCTCTGGAGTATGTGAGGATCTGGTTTACACACTCTTAGGCATGCAAATGTTTTCTGAAGATTCTCTACTGATTTCCCCAGAGATTTTGGGAAATACATTGAAAACAGAGTAAGAATATGGCACATTAAAATTTTCTCTGCATATTACATGTGCATGTGTGCTCTTAAAGAAATGAAAATAATGCAAATACATTACTTTGATGGAAATTGACCAACCTCGTGTAAGAAAAAATAAATAAAAATGTGTGTGCTATCTCTCTAGGTTGTCTTCCACCTCTCTGCTTTCCTGAGACTATTAAAGCATTCAATTTAAACAAAATATTAAAATAAATAATAAAATCTTAGGTTTTCTCAAGAAGGAAATAAATGTTATTTTGGGGGACTCTTTTCCAAATTTTTGTTAGATTATGACCTAAATTAAAAAGTATGCACACCTGGTTTATGCATATCACTTAGAGATCGAGAACTAAGGAATAAAATGCATTTAGAGAAGTGAGGTATTTGAATAATGTTTAAGAATGTGCATAATGAGGACATTGTACATAAAGTATTTTCACCTCCTCTGTATCTCTTAATATAGGAAGAATAAAACTCTAGAGCTATGTTGATCAAAGTGTATTCTGTGGAAAAACCTAAAGGAAAAATGATTTAAAACCATAGACTTCCAAAACCCACTGAATTAAGGTGTCTGTGGGAGGCCTCAAGTGGTTCTTGCATATCAACATCAAGAGTCAGCATCAGAGACCAAGACCTCCACTATCTGTCTCTTTCCAAATGGTTCAGGGTCTTCAGTTTTGGTTCACATCTGAATAATCTGTAGAGCTTGAAATATCAGATATCTGGCCTCCCAATCAGAGACCCTGTCTCCATGAATCCTAGATAACGACATGGATATTGGCTTTTATTATATTGTAAGGAAGAATTCAAAGTTTGGGACTCATCCTGCTGTCTATGCATCAGAGGACACGGAGCCTGGCCTCTGGCCTCATTTCTGTCACTTCCAAGTCACATTGCTTAGTCTCTTTGAATTTTTGTTTCTTCAAGTGTAGGATTGGCACAAATATACCTACGGTGGCTCCCAACAGCAAGATAATCTGTATGAAACCACTTTGTTCAGTGGCAGATGTTAATATTTTAGAGCACTCAATTCAAGGCATCATGACCATATCTTAGATGTGGCCAGGGGGTGTCTTTGGTCCTAGAAAGAGAACAGAAAAAAATGTTCTTGCAGAGGTGAGTGTGGCTGTTGAGCTGCCAGAGGTTGGTCTCCTATTTTGACAGTCACCTGTGATTGGCCTTCCGGCCCTGTTTAATAATATCCTGTCTCTGCTCTGCCCAGATTCTCTGCCTGGAATGCCATCATCTCCTCAGCTGGAGAAGAGATCTTTTCCTCAATGGTATTAATGACTATTCTCAGACATAGAGTTCTTGCATCTTCTTGATCCATATTGCTATTTATTTTTTAAATCTATATATGTTTTATTTCTTCAAGTATTTTGTAGATCACAATACATACTAGTTTAGAAACTGGGCTTATTAATTTTTGTATTACTTGTAAAGACCTGTGGAGTGCCATGTAATGAATGGCAAGCAGATGACCCCGGAACTCATTCTTATATGAATGGTTCTGTGCTAAGTAAGGGTTTGAAGGTATACAAAGGCATCCTTACTGCGAGTGGAACACTGAGGCACACACACAACAACACAATTATAGGTAAATATAGAAAGAACATTAGACCAGTGCTCACTGTTATTAAAGAAGCACCTTTCCTGGAATTCAGATATAATAAAAGTTTAGAGAGAATTGGTATTTTTTAATGGACTAAGCCATAGTCATTGTGAATAAGAGAGTTGTTTCTCTAAAGCTGGACAGGAGTGAGATGAGTGAAAAGGCCAGAGAAGGATTTTGCAATGTGAAGAGAAAGCTGAAGTTCAAGAGTGGGGCCAGGAGATCGTACCAGACATTAAACCCATTCCTAAAAAGCTGAGTATCATCAATAAACTCTTACTTTCCTATTAAATCATATTTTAATTTTAGAAGTTAAGCGTGATCTTCCAACTAGAACTACCTGATATCCCATACATAGAAGATGATCTCATGCTTGAAAATGTTATCTGGCTGTTCCAGTGCTGCCCCCCACCTCCCACTCCCTGAAAAAAATCCTTAGCAATTCTAAAGTTGAAACAGGATATGAGCTACCAGAAAGAGGGCCACAGCTATGATGTATATGGTGTCCTGTGTCCTGAAATCCTCTTCACCTTGGTCCAGACACCAACACAGAATCTAGAAGACTGAAAACTAGACTTTCCTGAGGCTTTGCCTGCTGCTTTTCTGCCAGCGGGTCTCCTCACACAGAAGTTCTGTTTCCCAGGACTTGACTTTTTCACTTTTTGAAACATGATACTTGCAATTCTTTCTTTAAGTGTCAGAATAACTTTACAAAATAGTTTTGTTTTCTAGTAAGTTTGCAAGATTTTATATTCATGAGTGTAAAAGACAGACTAAGGCTTTCAAAATTTAATCTAAAGCCCTGAAGATAAGATGCAGTTTGCTAGCTACCAAACTGCTGAAACTTGGCTTGCTGAGAGATTTATTTTTAACTGTTTAATTTCTCATCCTATAAGTTATATTCAGAATTAGATTTCATCACCTCACTTCTCTGGATCTACTTTTTTTGTTCTGTTTTTTTATTTTTTTTATTTTTTTTAAATGTTTGACTCTTCTGTCTTTCTCCTTGATTGTCAGCACATAGAGGAGTTACTTCCATCTCTGGGGTCTAGGCAGGAAGAAGTTAGGAGGCTTCCCAGAGGGCCCCAGACACTGTTTGCAGTAATGGGGGCTGACAAGGTCCAGAGAACAGGCCATGGACATGACGATGATGTTGCCTGACAGGAAGGTCACTGCAGCCAGAAATATGTTTCTAGATCCCAGACACACCCAGAGAAGCTGATGATTTAAATCACGTCTCAGGGCAAGTCAGAGATGGACACTCATGAGTCAGGTCTAAGAAAGAGGTAGGGAGAGAGAGAAGGAGAAAGAGAGGTAAAGGGAGAAAGAGAAGGAAAAGAGAGAGAGGAAAGGAAACGAGTAAGACTAGAATCTGAAAGCCAAGGCACAGAATTGTCAAGCTGCAGATGAAGCTAGATGGTGTTGTCTAAATTGGCCTCAGAGGTCAGGATTAAAAAGCATGGTGACTACGCTTATGTTCCTAGAAGGTCAGATTCCTGGAGGCCTGGGATTCCTGCTGATAACTCAGGTCTCCTCACTTGGAGATCGTGGATAGCCCAGCACCAATAGCCCAGATTAGGACTTGTCTTCTAGTTATATTCCCTGGTGGAGTGGGGACAGGGGACATTGCCGTAGTATTAACACAACAGAGAAGCACATAGCTGCACTTTACCTTGAAGTTTGACTTCACTTGAAGTTGGGCTACCATCAGCTCTGAGTGCTTTGCTCCACTGGCTTGTCATGATTTTGGTGTTCTTAGAGGCCTCAGAGGTAAGGTTGACAGATAAAACATATGGTGCCCAGGTAAGTTTGAGTTCAGATAGGCAACAAATACTCTTTTAGTATAAGCATTTTCCACACGATATTTGAGATATACTTGCACGAAAAAGTGTATTTAACTGGGTGATCTGTATTTTTATTTGCTAAATCGGGCAAACTACTCGGAAAACATCTGATCCACCTCCTCAGTGCTTGGACCACAAATATACATGAACTGTGACTACATGCCCCAGATTTTCCATCTATCCCCCTAGAAAACCATGACCCATTGTTAGATGACATGACCTGATTTAGGTTGAATGTCAAACAGCTAGTTAAGAGGCAGATTTTCAAGGGGACATTTGTCTCTCTCACTTATGCTCTTACATCAGTCTTATTCTGAACCTTATTTAAGTGGACTCGGAATACACATGAGAGAATCAGAAGACATCTCCAATAGCAGCAGGTCTTATTATGTGTAAGAATGTGTCTCAAGCAAGTTATAAATGATATAATTCTTGTGAAAGAAATGATACTATCCTGAAACAGAAGGGAAACAAATCATTAGGCACATTTCTTTGCATAAGCAATATGAAAACAACCTATAAATCTGAAGGTGCAAATATTCACTGCACAGTGTAGCTTTAGGGTACCAAGAAATAAGAAGGCTATAAATACATCACAAGTCACTAAGGCCAATATTTTCCTTAATTTTTTTTATTGCTCTTTCTACTTCATGTAGTTCCTGAAGTTTTAGACCATATTCTGCGACTCAGATACCTCTTATATATCTGAATAAGAAACTTTATGAATGTGGCCCATGCCTTCTTTTTTTTTTTTTCTATCTCTCTTGGGAAAAACAAGAAGATAACATTTTTTTCTAAAAGACTTCAGTGTGTCCTTATCTTTTCGAGATAAAATTCTGTTTCCTAGGACAGCCAGTGAAGCCCTTCTCTAGCTGTCCCCTGCCGCCTTGTGAGTCCTTCTCTGCTGTCCTCCTTTGCAGGTTTTTTAAATTCTTTGTTCTTCGATGTTTCACTGACCTGTGTGAGTGTCACCTCTACCTGGGGAGCTAATTTAAATTAGCTGGTGAAACATGAATATTTCTGGTGAAACATGAATATTTCTGTTCCACTACAACATTGAAGTAATTGCTTTTGGAGGGTACTAATTTGTACCTATAAAATGTTGTTTCATGGGTTGATCTATTAAGTGAGGATAAATATTATTTCAAATTTACTTGTTTAATTTTTTTAAATTTATCTTTGTCTATAGTTTATTCTTATCTTTCCCCCATATTTTTTATTGATAGGACTGTGTTTTGGTTCCAAACTTGAAAGATGACTTAACAAAGGCCATTTAATTTTATTTCAGTTATATGTGTGCTGACCCTTGATAGAGCTGGAAGAAGAGCACGTCACGTCAAAGGAACAGAAAATACCAACTCCCTGGTGCTTATCATGTTAGAAAAACAGAAAGACACCTGGAAGTTTTTCACAGAGAGAGTGGGGAGAGACTGTCAGGAGATGAAAGTGGAGAGGAAGCCAGGGGCAAGATCATGGGTACTACCTTGCCAGTCATGGTTAATAAAGTTAAGTTTTATTCTAAGCATCTTAGGAAGTCATTAAAGGTTTTTTAACTTCTTCTTTTGTGTACTTTATTTACGTTATCTTCTTCCTCCTCCTCTTTCTTTGTTGACAACTATCAGGGCTCAGAAGCTAGATATCAAATTCTTAACTTGCTTGCCATCATTAGCAAATCAATAATGACCAGAGCAGGAATTAGGGCCAGTATTGAAGCAAGACAAAAAATAAATGAAGGTTGTCCAAGATGATAGTACTGTTAGCAGAAAGGGTCCAAGCACAGGATGAGTCTGGCACCTTCTCCACTATGCCACATAACGTGGTCTCAGCTCATGAAAAGGTTGAAGCAAGTCTTAGCACAAATGCCTTTGACAGACTTCCAAGTCCTTAAAAGAAATCATTGTCTTTTTCCTTATTTAACAATTTGTATATATTTTTATTTGCTCTTTATGTCAGATCATGAGACTAATTCTATAGCACTAGTGCAGACTTTTTATGGATATAGTCAGTGCTGTATTTGCCAGATAAAAATCTCAATTATTTTATATTCTTTTCAGACAATATGCTTCCTGCTGTGAGTGACGAACTCATTCTGAGAACAGGCTTTTAAATAATAATTATTTGGTTTATGATACACTATGAAGCCATAATACAGCATCTGCTGTCACCAAAAGTGTTATGACTTTTGTCAGCAGTGTTTATAATTGTTAAAAAAATCACCACTGTGTTTGAACTTAGCCCAAAAAATGATTGCTTGGGAGCTATTTTTCTGCTATAAAATACATTTTATAAGTAGCAATGGTCACTTTTCCAATCATTTTTTTGCTATTTTCTAACAAAATAGCTTTAATAAATAAGAAAGGATAGGCCTCAGCTTTTTAGTGTATGCTGGTGATCTATCTTCTATTTATCAAAGGTACCCAATGACTGGGGGAAAAGACTAGAATCCACAGTATGTGTACAGGCTGTTACTGGGCAGAAAGAGAGTCATTTCCAGTGTGGGTGATGAGCCAATGTTGTGGATTTGGCTCTGTTATGATTTTCATTATAAAATTTCTTTCTTTTCTTTATTATTTATTATTATTTATCCCTACAGCACCTGGTATTCCTAGTCTCCCATCCAAGTACTAACCAGGCTCAACCCAGCTTAGCTTCTGAGATCAGACATCAGGCTTGTTCAGGGTGGCATGGCCGTAGACCATGGATTGTGGCTCCCCTGGGGCGTGAACCCAGGACCTTCTGCGTGTAAAGCAGACGTGCTAACCACTACACTATGGAACTATGTTCATCATTATAAAATTTCTGATTGGCACAGAGTTTAATATAGAAAATCCTAAAATTTCCATTGTGAAAAAAACATTTCCTTTAGGTCTGGATGATAACATAGGAGTGTGTGCTCAATAGTATACTTAAGAAATCAAATATTTTCAAAGGGAAAGGACAAACTCAAGTTGCTCCTATGAAGTATACCAAACACTTCAGTTTAAAGAGAATCTGTCTTTCTCTGCAGGTGTCAAGGCCTGGTGGTCAGAATTTATGAGACATTGGAGGACTTTTAATTTTCTAATGAAGCATGAATCAGTCACAAGGCCAGACTGTACTGACCTTTATCAATGCCAAGTGCTTATAAGCACAGAGATGCAGGAGGCCTGCTCTCAAGGAGATTGCAATTTGATTCTGGAAGAAACAAGTTCACAGAGAAAAGAAATAAAAAATAATTCAAAGCAAATGAAGGGTTGAGTAGAAAGTGACCAGGTATGCTATATATTTTTTCCTTTTTTTTTGGAGGGGGTGGATTGTTGGAAGCATGGGAAGCTTTGTGGAGGTGGGTGATATTCACTCAAGGCAAATCAGAGTGAGGATTTGCTCTGCTTTTTCCTGACCTACTCATCCAGGTCACAGAAATCCTGGCATCCCTGTGTGCCTACTCAATCTTCCTGACTGCTTTAGAACCCACCAGATGCCCCATTTGTTCTTCTGTGACATTCTATACGTATCATGTGATAAGACTCAGCACATAACACTGAAGTTGTTCCACCGTAAGCTGTGAGAATATGAACTGTGTCTATTGTGCTCACTACTTTATCCTCTTGCCCAGCATTGTTTCTAGAATATGGTAGGGGCTTAAGCAGTACTTGGTGAAGAAATGAACCAATGAATGATTGAATGAAAAAAATTGATCACATGAATGAAAGAAGAGCCACCTAAGGGCTGAGGAATGCAATAAGTAGATATTTCTCAATAATATCTAAGGATCTGCATTCCCATCCTCCTAATCCATTTATGATTATTAGTGCTGCTCTTCGAATTCCTGCATTTCCTCCTCTATACTTATTAATACCTGGTAACGTCTTGCCCATTTTTATCTTAGAATCTATTTGTTTCCTTTAGTGACTGGAGCGTAGTTAGGTAAGCCTCCCCACTTCTTCATATAAGTAATATAAGATTTAAATAACCTCAGTTGGTGCCTTATTTTAGATATATGGATGCTGGATTTTGGAAAGTACAGATATATTTCTGTACAAAATGTTTGGTGCAAAGGAGACAGAGGCAATTTCAAATTAAGCAAATCATATTTGTATTTCAGCATATTATCAATTATTTGAGGGAAAAAGTGAGAGGTGAAGGAGTAGTTGCTTTAAAAAGGCATTTGGTTCTCAACACAAGAAAAAATTGTAACTATGTGTGGTAATTGATACTAAATTTATCGTGGTAATCATTTTGCAATATTTACATATATCAAGTCATTATGTTGTACAACTAAAACTAATGTAATGTTTTATGTCAATTATATCTCAATTTAAAAAGGTATTTGTAGGATCTGTAGCATTAGGAGAAAACCAATGACATTTAGGACATTGACATCGGAATAATGTGATGCAGGCTGATCATGTAGCTAAAAACTCAAATTACTATTGGTCAGAGTTCTCTATCATTCATTTACACTTCAACTTCTACATAGAAGTTGGCTGAAGTCAGAGTGGTGATATTATTTGGATAACTAGAAAAAGCTAGGATCAGTCAGGAGATGAGCAACTGATATAATATTCTGAGCTAGTGGGGCTACATAAGGAATATCAATATTCACACAGGAGTAGAATTCAGAAACTCAAAAAAGCAGCATGCTGTATGCTTAGAACAAAAGGAAAGAATTCACAGTAGTAGGTTTTTTTACATACTTTTTTAATTTTAATTTTTTTATTAAAGTTGATATTCAATATTATTTTATATTAATTGCAGGTGTGCAGCATAGTGCTTAGACATTTATATAATTTACAAAGTGATCCCCCATTTAATCTAGTACTCACCTGGCACTAGACATGGTTATTACAATACAATTGACTTTATTCCCTATGCTGTACCTTACATCCCCATGACTATATCGTAGCTGCTAATTTGTACTTCACCATTTTTACCTAGTCCCCCAATTCCCCTCCCATCTAGCAATCATAAGTTTGTTCTCTGTATTTATGAGTCCATATGTTTTATTTATTTTGTTCTTTAGATTCCATATATAAGTGAGATCATATGGTTATTTGTCTTTCTTTGTCTGACTTATTTCACTTAGCATCTAGGTCCATCCATGTTGCAAATGGTAAAATTTCTATTTTTTTTTTTTTTTTTATGGCTGAGTAATATTCTATACCACTTCCTCTATCCAATGGTCTATTGATGGGCACTTAGTTTTCTTCCATATCTTGGCTATTATAAATAGCACTGCAGTGAACATAGAGGTGCATATATTTTTACAAATTAGCATTGTGGATTTCTTCAGATAAATATCCAGAAGTAGAATTGCTGAGTCATAGATAGTCCTATTTTTATTTTTTTGAGAAACCCCCAAACTGTTTTTCAATAGTGCCTGCATCAATTTGTGTCCCACCAACAGTGCACAAGGGTTCTCTTTTCTCCATAACTTTGCCAACGCTTGTTTCTTTGATTTATTAGTCATATTAATTATAGCCATTCTAACAGGTATGAAGTGATAAGTCATTGTGGTTTTAATTTGCATTTCTCTGATAATTAGTGACATTGAGCATTTTTTCATATGTCTACTGGCAATCCATATAATCTCTTTGGAGAAATACCTACTCAGGTCCTCTGCCCTTTTTAAAATTGGGTTGTTTGTTTTGGTGTTGAATTATATGAATTCTTCATGAATTTTGGATATCGACCCCCTTATGGGATGTATCATTGGCAAATATCTTCTCCAATTCAGTAGGCTGTCTTTTTTTGTTTTGTGGATGGTTTCCTTTGCTGTGCAAAAACATTTTATTTGATGTAGTCCCATGTGTTTATTTTGTTGTTGTTGTTTGTTTCCCTTGCCTGTAGAGATATATCAGAAAAAATATTCCTATGAACCGTGTCAGAGAGTTTACTGCCTATGTGTTCTAGAAGTTTTATGGTTTGGGGTCATATATTTAAGTCTTTAATCCATTTTGAAATCATTCTTTATATGGAGTAAGAATGTGGTCCGGTTTCATTTTATTTTTTTGCATGTACCTGTCCAGTTTACCCAACACTATTTATTGAAGAGACTAACTTTACCCTATTGTATATTCTTGTCTCTTTTGTCGTAAATTAAATGACCATACAGGCATGGGTTTATTTCTGGGGTCTCAATGCTGTTCCATTGATCTATGTGTCTGTTTTTATGCCAGTACTATGCTGTTTGGATTACTATTGACTTATAGTATAGTTTGATATCAGGTAATGTGATACTTCCAACTTTGTTATTCTTTCTGAATATCACCATGGCTATTTGGAGTCTTTTATGGTTCCATATAAATTTTAGGATTATTTGTTCTAGTTTTGCAAAAAAAATTCCATTGGTATTTTGATAGTGATTGCATTGAATCTTTAGATTGCTTTGGGTACTATGGCCATTTTAATGATGTTGATTCTTCCTATCCATGAGCACAGTATATGCTTCTATTTATTTGTATCTTCTTCAGTTTTTTTCTTCAATGTCCTACAATTTTCTGAGTATATGTCTTTTACCTACTTGGTTAAATTTATTCCTAGGTATTTTATTTTGTTCTTTGATGTGATTGTAAATGGGATTGTTCTCTTAATTTCACTTTCTGATAGTTATTTACTGGTGTATAAAAATGCAACCAATTTCTGAATATTAATTTTGTATCCTGCTACTTTACTGAATTTATTAGTTCTAATAGTTTTTGGTGGAATCTTTAGGGTTCTCTATATGTAATATGTCACCTACAAATACTGACAGTTTTACTTCTTCCTTTTCAATTTGGATGCTCTTTCTTTCTTTCTTTCTTTCTTTCTTTCTTTCTTTCTTTCTTTCTTTCTTTCATTTTTTTTTTTTTGTCAGATGCTATGGCTGGGACTTCCAATACTATGTTGAATAAAAATGGTAAAAGTGGAATCTTTATCTTGTTCCTAATCTTAAGGAAAACACTTTTAGCTTTCCCTGTTAAGTATGATGTTAGCTGTGAGTTTGTCATGTATGGCCTTTATTATGTTGAGATATGTTCCCTCGATTCCCACTTTGCTGAGAGATTTTTTTTTTTCATAAATGGACACTGAATTTTTTTCTAACAGTTTTTCTGCATTTATTGATATGATGATATGATTTTTATCTTTCAATTTCTTTTTGTGGTGAATTACATTAATTGGTTTATGGATATTGAATTAACTTTGCATCCCAGGACTAAATCCAACTTAATTATGATATATGATCTTTTTAAAATGTTCAGTTTGCTAGTATTTTGTTGAGGATTTTTGCATTTATGTTCATCTGGGATATTATCTTATATGTATATATTTTTGGAATATCTCTGTCTGGTTTACGAATCAGGGTAATGATGGCCTCATAAAATGAGCCTGCAAGCCTTCCTTTCTCTTGAAGTTTTTGAAATAATCTGAGAAGAAAATGTATTGATTCTTCTTTGAACATTTGATAAAATTAACCTGTGAAGCCATCCAGTCTTGGACTTTTGTTTGTTGGAAGTTTCTTGATTACTGATTTAGTTTCGTTAGTAGTAATCAGTTGGTTGCTAGTAAACATTTTTTCTGTTTCTTTTTTTCTTTTTTTTTTTTTTTTTTTGAGAGTTGCCACTTTATTAAATCACCAGGAATTCTATGGATCTTAAAAAGATTAATTGCAAATTTTCTGTTTCTTCTTTACACAGTCTTGGAAGGTTGTATGTTTCTAGAAATTTGTCCATTTCTTCCAGATTGTCCGATTTGTTGGCATATAATTGCTCATAATATTTTCCTATAATCCTTTGTATTTCTGTGGAGTTAGTTCTCACTTCTCTTTCATTTCTGAATTTATTTATTTGGGTCTTCTCTTTTTTCTTGATGAGTCTGATTAAAAGTTTGTCAATTTTATCTTTTCAAAGAACCAGCTCTGGTTTTACTGATCTTTTGTATTTTTTTTTTTTTGTAGACTCTATTTCATTTATTTCTGCTCTTTTTATTAGTTCTTTCCTTCTACTCACTTTTAGCTTTGTTTGCTGTTCTTTTTCTAGTTCCTTTAAGTGTAAAGTTATATTGTTTATTTGAGATTTTTCTTGTTTCTTGAGGTAGGCCTGAACTATTACCAATTTCCCTCTTAAGACTGCTTTAGCTGTGTCCCATAGATTTTGGGTCATTGTGTTTTCGTTTTCATTTGTTTCAGGGTATCTTTTGATTTCTTCATAGATATCATTGTTAAACCATTCATTGTTTAGTAGCATGTTATTTAGTCTTCATATATTTTTGTATTTTTCATTTTTTTTTATAATTGATTTCTAGTTTCATACCATTGTGGTTGAAGAAGATGCTTGATGTGATTTCAATCTATTTAAATTTATTGAGACTTGTTTTGTGGCTTAACATGTGGTCTATCTTGGAAAATGTTCCATGCATTTGTGAAGAACGTATATTCTGCTGTTTTGTGGTGAAATGGTCTAAAAATGTTAAATCCATCCTGTTTAGTGTATCATTTAAGGCCACTGTTTTCTTGTTGATTTTATGTCTAGAAGATCTGTCTGTTGATGTCAATGGGTGTTAAAGTTTTCTCCAATGATTATTACTGTCAATCTCTCCCTTATGTTGGTATACATACACACACACACACACACACACACACACACACATATATATACACACACACACGTACATATATATACATATATATATGTGTGCGTGTGTGTATATATATATATATTTCTATATTTGGAGCATAAATGTTTGAAAGGTTATATCCTCTTACTGGATAGATCCTTTTATCATTGCCTTCTTTGTCTCTTATGATAGACTTTGTTTTAAAGTCTATTTTGTCTGATATCAGTATTGCTACCCCAGTTTTTTTTGTTTCCATTTTTGTAAAATATCTTTTTCTATACTTTTACTTTCAGTCTGTGTCTGTCTTTTGATCTGAAGTGAGTCTCTTGCCAACAGCAAAAGTATGAGTCTTGTTTTTCTATTTATTCAGTTACCCTATGTCTTTTGATTGGACCATTTAATCTGTTTATATTTAAAGTGATTGTTGATAAGTACATAGTTATTGCCATTTTATTATTCAGATTATGTTCTCCGCCCCTCTTCTTCCTCTTAAAAATGTCCTTTCAACATTTTTTGTAATACTGGCTTGGTGGTGATAAATTTCTTTAGCTGTTCCTGTCTGGTGAGCATTTTATCTCATCTTCAATTTTAATTGATAGCTGTGCTGAGTATAGTTGTCTTGGTTGTAGTTGCTTGCTTTCATCACTTGAATATTTCATGCCAATCCCTCTGGCCTGCAAAGTTTTTGTTAAAACATCAGCTGACATTCTTATGGAAATATCCTTGTATGTAACTAGCTGTCATTCTCTTACCGCTTTTAGGATTCTCTCTTTGTCTTTAACCTTTAATATTTTAATTATGATATGTCTTGGTGTGGCCTTCCTTGGGTTCATCATGTTTAGGACTCTCTGTGTTCCCTGGGCTTGTATGTTGAATTCCTTTGCCAAATTAGGGAAGTTTTCAGTCATTATTTTTTTCAAATGTGTCATCAATCCCTTGCTCTCTCTCTTTTCCTTCTGGTTACCCCTATGATGTGAGTATTGTTATGCTTGATGTTGTTTCAGAGGTCCCTTAAAATATTTTCTTTTTTTTTTTTTGATTCTCTTTCTTTTTGTCATTCTGATTGGGTGTTTTCTGCTACCTTGCCTTCCAAATCACCAATTCTATCCTCTGCTTCACCTAATCTACTGTTGATTGCTTCTAGTGTAGTCTTCATTTCAATTATTGCATTCTTTGTTTCTGATTTGTTCTTTTTTATAGTTTCCATGTCCTTTTTTACACTTACTATCTTTTTTGTTGAAGTTCTCACTGATATCAACTACTCTTCCCCTAAGTTCATTGAGCAACCTTATAACCAGTGTTTTGAACTCTGTATCTGGTAGGTTGCTTGCCTCCAATTTATTTAGTTCTTTTTCTGGAGTTTTCGCCTATTATTTTCATTTTGGACATGTTTTTTTTGTTGTTGTTTGTTTTCTTATTTTGGCTGCCTCTCTGTGTTTGTTTCTGTATATTAGGTAGATTTGCTACATCTCCCAGTCTTGGGTGGGTGGCCTTATGTTTTACATACCCTGTGTGGCCTAGTTGAGCAGTCTCCCTAATCACCTGTGCTGGGTGTTCCAGGGGTGCCCCTTGTGTGGGTTGTGTGTGCTTCCCTGTTGTAGTTGAGTCTTGTTTGCTGTTAACACTCCTGCGAGTAAGATCAATTCTCAGGCTGACTAGCTGTGAGAATTGTCCACTCCCACAAGATATGAGCTGCTGTGTGGAGCTAGATCTGCTCCAGTGGGCTAATGTGTCTGTTGAGATCACCCTTGTGTTTGCTGCTTGTGGAGCTAATCAGGTGGTGCTTTATTTCAAACTGATGCCAGTCTCCATGTGTGTTGATTTGGGAGGAGCTCCCATGCAAGCCAATATCAGCCTTTGCCTGGGACTGGCCCTGGGCTACCTGATAGGAGTTAGAAAGCTATTTGCAGTTGGTTGCTGCTTGTGCAGGACTTGGAGGTGCATAGGAAAGGCCACACTGTGATTGGAGGTTGGCTGCCATAGTACCAGGCCTTGGACAGCTTAGCAAAAGGTCCGGGGCATCCCAAGTTTTGAAGCTGTCTGCTGGCTGCTGATAGGCTCAGCAGCTGAAAGAGCCTCAGATGGTACTTGAGTTGGGTGAGCAGGGTCCCAGGGATTTATCAGAGTGGAGTAAACAAAGTTCACTAGGCCAATGCAGATTCAAATTTGATCATGTGGAGTGAGGTCTCAACACAGGCAATATGGTACCTGCCTGTAGGCCACACAGGAGGAGGGTTCAACAAGGACAATGGTGGCTGTCCCTTTAGCCCTTGCCATGAAGTCACACAATGCAGTCCTTCTCCATATGTCTCTGGCACCTCTTGGCTGCTGTCCCTCTGCAGAGCCCAGGGTGAGTGACTGTGAGTGAGCTGTGTGCAGGCCTTTTAAGAAGATATCTGGGTTTCCAGATACCTTCTCTCTCATCCAAAAGGTCAAAATCCCTACTGATTTTCACAGCCAGATTTTGTGGGGATTCCTCTTTCCAGTACTTGAACCCTGGACTGGGGAGTCCCAGTGTGGGGCTAGGGTCCCTCACTCTTCTGTGGTGGTCTCTGCAGCTGAGGTATCTTTCCTGATGCTAAACGACCACATGCAGGTGCAGAGCCAACCCGTTTCATGTCTCTGCCCCTCCCACCAGTCTAGACATGGCCTGTTCTTTATATGCTTAGTTAATAGGAGTTCTGTTTAGCTAGTCTTCAGATGGTTCTCCAGGATGATTTTTCTATAATTTAGCTGTAATTTTAATGTAGTCATTAGAGAAAGCAAGCACAGCATTTACCTATTCCACCATCTTGACTGGAATTTCTCTTTTACATACTTATAGTTTGGATTTTTTTCTGGACAGATAATCTTTTTGGTCAGCATGTTTCCTCTTGTACATATTAGAGCATCTTAAGAAATCATGGATGGGCCAGGAGAAAGCAGTCTTGCCTTAATATGTAAGTAGTAAAATTTATTTTTAAATTTCTTTTTGAATGCCTCTTTATGTTTTAAAGTAGCAGACATTTTCAAATTCCTTGGAGTCACTTTAGTATTGGGGAATCAGATATAGAGCAAGCCAGAGTCAGATTTAGAGTATGGACTTCTAGAATTGACAACTGATAGGAGCTCTGCTCTAAAGGGAAGCAGATGGTGATGGAAAGAAATCTAATTGTGGGAGGTGAACACACAATGTAACAAATATATACCATACTGTTGAATTGTATACTTGAAACTTATTGGATTTTGTTGATCACTGTCACCCCAATAATTTTTAATAATTAAAAAATAAAAAATAAAGGGAAGTAGAAAATTTTAAAGTCCGAGGGTACAAGAAACACTATCTTCTTATTCCTGCAAATTTGAAATTTACTTATTGCACCTCAAAAAACAGTATTTTGGATCCAAAGATGTTAATGAAATCTGGTCTGATATGCTCTGCCATCTTCAGGGACATAGAGTAAATGATAATCACTGTCACTTTGATATACTGATCATATACTTTACCATTCTAACACAGAAACTCAGGGAATAAAAAAAAGTAGGGAAACTTTAAATAAAGCAAAAAGAAAAGAAAAAACTTCTCAAATAAAATATTAAATGCTCATGAGTTGTTCTGAGAAATATGGAGAAAAATTTCTACCTCTTTCACAAAATGCAATAAGGAATCCTAGACAAAAGGCATGGGACAACTATCTGAGGACTGTGAAAAGTAAATGGTCTTTCACAAAAATTGTGTAAAACAGAAAACTATAAAACTTCTAGAAGAAAAAAATAGGAGAAATCTAGGTGGTCTTGGGTTTAGTGATGAATTTTTATTTGCAACACCAAAATCATGATCCATAAAAGAAAAAAATTGATAATTGGCCTTAATTAAAATGAAGAAATAAAAACCTCTGCCCTGTGAAAAATACTGTTCAGAGAATAAAAAGACAAGCCATAGACTGAGAGAAAATATTTGCAAAATGTCTATCTAATAAAGGACTTGTATTTAAAATATACAACAAATTCTTAAAACTCAACAATAAGAAAAAAAACAGTTAAAAACGAGCAAGATATATATCATTAAAAATGTTGATAGTAAGTATATAAAAAATTGTTCAACATTATTTGTGTCAAGGACATATAAATTAAAATAACAAAGAGATACTACTATATACCTATTAGTTTGGCTAAAATATGTTTTAAAAATACACAGAATTTTAAAAACTCTGAGAAATATCAATCATTGCCAGAGATATGGAGCGACAAGAGCTCTCATTAATTGCCAATGTGAATGTAAAATGATACAGTTTGGAAAACAGATTGGTAGTTTCTTATGAAGATAAACATAATTTAACATACCATCTAGCGATCATGCTCCATTTACCCAAATGAATTGAAAGATTACTTTTACATAAAAGCCAGAACACTAATATTAACAGTAGCCTTATTTATAATGGTTAGAAACTAGAAGGAGCCAAGAATTCCTTCAATATCTGAACAAATTACTTAACTCGAATATGTCCATACAATGGAATGCTATTCAGCAATAAAAAAGGAATCCATGCACTCTATCAATCCATGCAAAGATGTAGATAAATCTCAGATTTATATTGCTAAGCAAAAGAAGCCAGTCTGAAATGCAGAATACCGCATGATTATTCATATGGCATTGTGAAAAAAATCATGCCTAGAGAGAGGGCAAATATGTAAGTGGTTGCCAGGCAATTGGGATGGCAGGGAAGGTTTGAATAGGTGAAGCACAAGGGGATATTTAGGGTAGCAAAGTATTTTGTGAGATATTGTATTGGTGGATACATGATATTATACATTTATCATACACTCAAAGAACTTTAAATTACAAAAAATGAAGCTTAACAAACACCAATTTTTAAAAAAATCACTTAGATGGTCAAGAGTACTTAAAATGGAATGAAAAATGTAACAATAAAATTCAGCTGTAACAAATGTATGAAGTAACCTCAATGAAGTGTATGGGCGGGCGGGGGGGGGCGGGATGTGCTGACCTCAGTAACATTGGAAATGAGTGGAATCTATAAAACTAAAAAAATAACAAAGTATAGATAACTTTGCTAAAGTTGTTTCCTATAAGAATAAAAGTTATTCTTGAAAACACTAACTGTGTATTGAAATTGAACAATAAATAAATGGATGGCAGAGGTAGAAGCCAATGTTTTTTATTATTGGAAAGGAAGATTTCACATAAACAAGAAGAGATTAGAATGATTCATGTGACAATAGATTAGAGTTGAAGACATCAGTATAAATCCATGTTTAGCTTAATATAGAGATGGATACATAGATATAGATATATCTACCTACATAGATCAGTATATACGCATATTTTCCTGCTTGATTGACCAAGAGAGCCTAGCAGCAATGGCACTTCAGTGGCAAAGTAGCAGTATCTAGCACCCAGATATTGATTTCTAATAGCATTCTCCAGTGAAAGGAGCAGCATTCCTGGGAGAAATGGTTTACTCTAGGGCTGGGACAGAAAATATGAAAAGTGGCCCCAGAGCATGTTGTAGTGACACAAAGTATGGAAGTGCTCAAAAATAAATAAATAAATAAATAAAAATCTCACAGTGGCAGGGTATGTCAAAGAGTCACAGTACTCAACTGAAAGAGCTTCTCATGACCAAAGCTGGAAAACTTTTGAGCAATAAAATAAATAATGTAGTATCAGGTTGTAACTCAAAATGTAAAATATTTGTGAGTCCCTACTAATACAAATAAATGATGGAAGGAAGAAAGGAAGGAAGGAAGGAAGGAAGGAAGGAAATCTGTGCAGAAAAAGTACAAATAATTTATATAAATACTCCCATTCCTTAATTGTGGGCTGAGCATGATTTCCTTCCAAAGAGTACAGTATGGCAAGGGTGGAGGGATGGAGTATTTTTACAGTGGAGACATTTGAAAAAGATTACTTCAGCTAGATTATCAAAGTTAATATCAACAAGGATAAGTTGTGTTAATAGTATGTATTATTGATGTGATGTGACCAGAAGGGCACTTTACCTCTGTGGCCTTCCTCCCCAAACTCTGTAAACTCATGAGGAAACTAACAGACAAATCCCAGTTGAGGGACATTCTACAAAATATCTGAGCAGTACTCCTGAAACTGTCTTCAAAAAAAAAAAAAAAAAACAAAGAAATGTCTGAGAAACTGTCACCTTCAATAGGAGCCTAAGATGATGTGACAACTGGGATAATACCATATTCCAGAGAAGATCCTGGAACAGAAAAATATATAAATTAAGTAAAAACTAGGTAAATATGAATATAGTATAGACTTTAATTAAGAACAAAATATCAACATTCTCTCATTAATTGTGACAAACTTTCATGCTAGTGTACAGTATTAATAATAATACTAGGTATAGTTCATATGAGAACTCTTCGACAATTTTTTATGTACATCTGAAGCTAGATTCCATTTATGTAAAGTATATAAAACAGTCAAACTCATAGGACTAGAGAGTGGAATGGTGGTTGCCAAGGGCTGGAGAGAAGGAGAAATGAGGATTTGCTATTCAAAGGGTATATAATTATGGTTGTTAAAAACAAGACAAAAGGCCCCAAATGGAGTCATTTATGTTAAGTCCCATGTTACCAAAATGAGACTTGACTTAATCACAATTTCAGCTCTTCCAGAAATAGAATCCTAAACCAATCCATGAGAAATTGCCTGATCAGCATTAGTCAGGTAATCTGCCAGATATAGCCCTGTTATCCTCTAAAGGAAAATAGCTTTGCAATTTCCAATCTGCCTTCTTGCCTAGTATAACTATTTTGTTTTGTTTCCTTCTGTTTATAAAAGTCTTTCATTTTGTACAGCTCCTCGGAATTCCTTTCTACCTGCTAGATTGGATGCTGCCCAATTCATGAATCAATGAATAGAGCCAATAAGATTTTTAAAACTTACTCAGTTGAATTTGGGGGTTTTAATACAATTATGCAAGGTGAGTAAGTTTCAGGAATCTGCTGTACAATATTGTGTCTATGGTCAACAATATCATATGGTGCACTTTAAAATTTTCAGGATAGTATATTTCATATTATGTGTTCTTACCACAATAAAAACATTAAGAAATAAAATTTAAAAAATTAAAGTTTATTAAAAACAAAAAAGTAAATGGTAGCAGGTATATTGGGGAAGACTAGAATTGCTATTCCACAGAATTACCAGTAAATTTACTCTTTTTTCACTTTCCGATATTGCCTGGTATGGACTCAACGGCAACTCAAAATCTGGTACTGTGCACAGTGGTCCAAGGAGTAGAAAAGAGGGACCTTATGGTTAGAGAGTAGGGGAAACCTTCTCCCTTTTTTGGTCTCAAATCTTCTAGCCCAAGAGCTAGAAAGTGTCGGGGCAATCACAGAGATGGAGATAAAAATATAGATGCAGATAGAGGGAACACAAATTAATTGTATAATTATATAATTTTTAAATGAAATAACCAAAAAAGACAAATCTGTAGAAAGTAGTTGAGTGCTTGTAAAACAGATGACTAGGGGTGGAATGAGGAATGACTAAAAGTGGGCACAATGTTCTTTATTTTTTGGTATGATGAAATGTTCTAAAATAAATTATGAATAGTTATGCAATTTTGTAAATATATTTTTAAAAATTGAATTGTACATTTAGAAGGGGTGAATGTTATGACATGTAAATTATATAGCTAACTAAATAAATATTTGTATTAAATAAATTATATAACTAAATAATAAATAAAGCTGTTATAAGAAAGGAACTAAGTAGCCAAATCTCTTAATGAATAAGATTTCTATTGGTCATGGTGTTTTATAAATACAATGACTTTGACCCTCAGAGATCCTGGGCTAAAACACCATCAATCATAGCTCATGAGGGATAAAAATCACCTAAAGTAATATGACTATGATTCATTATGCCCTAATCAAAAATAATGAACTTGGACTTGAACAACAAGAAGAAAAATATCAGTGCAACATCTTTGAACCAATATTGGAACTACTCATAGAAACCATATAGGAACTTGTATTTTGAAACTAGCTTAGTATATTGCCTGACAACATAAAACAATAAACACATTCTTGGGATATAAACAATAATAGAGTTTTGTAACAATATTCAAAATATCCAGAATTATAATCAGAAATAACATACAAAGAAGCAGGAAAATTTTCATTCTTGAAGAGAAGAAACAATCAAAGATATCAACTCTTTGTAGACATAGATGTTTAAATTATTAGGCAAAGATGTTAAAACAACTATTAAAGCCATAATCTAAGATGTAAGAAATTACAAGGAAGACAGAAGTTCTAAACAAGGAAATACAAGGTGAAAAGAAGAACCAAATGAGAATTTTGAAATTGAAAATAATATTGGAATAAGAAATTCACCAGATGACTTCACAGAGAATGAAAATTGCAAAGGAATGAGTCAGTGAACTTGAAGATGTACAAATAGACATGATCAAATCTTAACAGAGAAAAAAATATTGAAAAAACACAGATTTTAGTAACCTGTGGGTCAGTACTAAGATGTCTAAGATTGATGTCATCAGAATCTCAGAGAAGAGAAAGGATATGGCATAGAGCAAACATTTGAATAAATATTGGTTGAATACTCCCCAAATCTGGTGAAAGAGATAAACTCATAGATTTTAGATACTCGGCAAATCCTAAACCAGATGAAATAATAAAACATCTATTTTTAGACACATAATGATAAAACTGCTGAAAATTAAAGAAAAATATTTGAAAATGAGCCATAGAAAAATGACATATTTCATATAACAAAATAAGAATTGAATGACTGCAGATTTCTCAAAGCATGGAGGCCAAAAGACTTAGAGTAGTTTTTGTAAGATTCAGAAAAGGAAGAATTATCAATATAGAATTTTATATCCAATAAAAATAACCTTCATAAATGAGGTTGAAATAGATATTCCCAAATGAGGGGCAATTTTCCTCAGATGAAAAGAAAATAATGCTAAGAGGACATTTGGAATAGTGGGAATAAAGGAAGAGCATCATAAATGGTCAATATGTAATAAATAGTTTATTTTTATCTTCTTAAAAAGAAGATATTCTTTAAAATATATTTGACAGCTGAAGCACAATTATAACATTGTCTTATGAAGTTTACAATGTATGTAGATTATAACTACAATATGAAGAAAAAAGAATAAAGCCACCTTTATGGGAGTAGGGTTTCTTTATTCAATCTGAATGGTAAAAGTAGACTGTGAAAAGTTAAGTATATATATTGCAGTATATATATTGCAATCCCTTGTGCAACTCCCTCCACCAACATACAAAGGCATATAGTCAAAAATGAATGGGTAAATAAATATATATATTAAAAAATTTAAAGAATTCAAAAGAAGTAAAGAAAAGAGAAACAAAGGGAACAATAACAATAAAATTGCAGGCCTATCATGTTTATAATTTAATTAAATGTAAATGATCTAAATGCATGAATTAAAAGACAGAGATCATCAAAGTGAATTAAAAAAAACAAGAACCAAATGTATGTTGTCATAACCGTATGTAGTTTGAAAATCAAACAATGTAACCCATCATTCTAATGGAAGAGAAACTACATGATCTTATCAGATACATGCAAAGAAAAGGGAAAATGTTCAACATTCATTCATGACAAAAACACTCAGCAAGATAGGATAAAGGAGAAATTCTTTAACCTGGTAAAGATTATCTAAAAATTATGCAGCTAACATCATAGTAACTGCTGAAAAACTGAATGCTTACCACCTAGAATTTGGAGAAAAGCAAGACTGTCTGCTCTCACCATTCTTATTCAGCATTGTACTGGAAATTGTAGCCATTGCCACAATGCAAGAAAAAAAAAAGTGTACAGATTGAAAAGGAAAAAATAAACCTGTCTCTATTCAAAGATACCATGTTTGTATAATAAAGAATATGACTCCATTTTTGGTGTTTGACTGATGACAGCTTTTAAGCACCACCGTTCATTTCACCTCTTTGTTACACTTCTAGTAAAGACAATAAGAAAGCCCAGGGAATGACCACCATGTAAGCCCTGATCCACATGCAGGAACCTTCTTAGGATTCTGTTAGACTTCCTCTGCTTGTCAGCATTGGCTCTCTTCTCTTCTCAAGCTAAGGTATGCATCAGAGCACCTCAAGTGGCTTTTCCAAGGTACACATAGCTTTACCCCTATCCCCTTTCACAGTCCCCCATCCCAATATCATTCTGTGTCTCCAAGCTTTTCCTGTGCTGTCTGGAATACCTTCCTCCTTCACTCCCCTGACAACACTAACCTAATGCTTTGTATCAGGCTACCCCACTGTACAACGAGTTGGACATTCTCCTCTGTGCATCTATAGATGCCAGTACCGGTCTGTGGCCTGTCAGGAATCAGGCTGCACAGCAGTTGGTGAGTGGCAGGTGAGCAAGCAAAGCTTCATCTGTATTTGCTGCTGCTCCCCAGTGCTAGCATCACTACCTCAGCTACACCTCAGATCATCAGGCATTAGATTCTCATAGAAGCACTGGTCTCTGGTGCCAAAAATGTTGGGGACTGCTGCCTTAGAAGACAGCTCTGCATTCACTTTATTTATATGTCTGTCTGTCAGGAAGCATGAGCTCTTTGAGAGAAAGTGCTAGGTTTAAAAGCCTAGCATGTAGCATTCACGAGTAAGAGCTTAAAATAGAAAAGTTGAAAATATTACAGTTCCTTTTATATCATTCACATTAGTGAGAAAACAAAATGTGAGCATGGAACCAACTTTCTCCTTTATAAACCACAAAAGCAAGCCCAAGACTGAAATAAATACAAACCAAGAAGGATTTTTTAAATTAATTCCTTATTCATTTTCCTTCTTTATTCTTGGGCAAAGGTCTATTTTATCATAGTTTGACCAACATATATTCCTTAAAATTACCATTATTTTACTCAAATTCTGATTTTTTAGTTGTGGGCTCCCCATAACAATGATAGTAAACAGAATGTTGGCCTCTCACATCCTCAGTTCTCTGATGTCACACCATTGGCTATGAGATTTTACATGGAAAAAGGCAATTGCAAATGCAATTAAGGTTACTAATTAGTTGGTAGGTAGATGGTCCTGGATTATTTAGGTTGCCTCAATTATTTAAGTTGCTTAAACTTCTGATGCGCAGAAGAAACAGTGAGAAAATAAATGAGTATTGTTTAAAACTGTATTAAATTTAGCTAATTTGTTACAGCAGCAGTGGAAAACCAATACAGTTATTTTACTGCTAACCCAAAGTCTCTGTTGAAGGTCATTGCTCCAATGACATTTGTTGGAGCAGTTATAAAGATTTAGATATGTTAATATTTGTAAATGCATGCACAATGCTTAGCACATATTATCACTGTACATATGTTCATTAAATAGATGAAGAAATGGAAAAATGTTAGCTCTTCCATACCTCCCTACCTCAGCCCAGATCAAGCACCAGGTGGACACACCTCGTTTATAGTCCTGACAAATAATTCCCACCTTTTTCCTCCTCTCACTCCAAACTTCATCAGCTACGATTGGATTGAGTCAGGGAAGAAATAGCTGCAGGCTCTTGTGTATTTATTTAGCTCTATCTAGTGTATTCCTAGCACTGTTTTAAGTAGTTTCCAAATATTAATCCGTTTAATTCACACCACATAGTCCCACAGGAGGTAAGAACTAATATCACATTCACCTCTACAAATGAGAGGTTAGGGGATGTGCCCAAGTTCCACATGACAATAAGTGGCAGACTTGTGGTGCAAGTCACACTTCTGGTTCTACTGCTGCTCTAGAGCATCTAGAACATCCCACTCTAGAACAAAAATAAATTTAAAAGAAAAAAAAAACCTCAGTAATACTGAGATGAGCTCTGAACCAAGAATTAGTCAAAAATCTGTTTTCCCTTTTCCTAGAAACCTGAAAGACAATGAGTTGGGACCAGAGATGATGAATACTTTCCCAAGTCATATAACAAGAAGATAGCAGAAGTGGGCTTGGGATTGCCACCTTCAGTTTCTGTATTGCCTGCCACACCACAGTTCTCATGGAGCTTCAGTTCTGGGGTCCTGCCTTACAGACAGAATCAACATTTTACACTCCTTTCTACTATATGCTTCTAGCATCCTCAACCCCCAAACCTCAGACCTGTGACCACTGGGCTTTTCAGACGTAGTTTTGCTCCAATATTACTCTTGCTATTGTCCATTGTGCCTGCTGTGCTTCAGAAAAATTGTTCTGTTTTCAATACAAAGTATATCAAGTTTTGTTTTATTTCATTATTTTTATTTTGTAAGAGACTCTATAAAACAAATTGAATTAGAAAATTTGGAAGCCCAGAGAGAATTTCTTTTGAGTTGACGTTTTTACAGAAATTGAAGAATTAATGTCAGAGGGAAACTGTGATAAACAATTTTGTTAAATGTTGCAGTTTAGAATGGTGATCACTAGATTAGGTGTGTTGTTCATTATATTCATTGCTAAAAGTCTTACCATCCTCCTAATTCTGAATATGAAATAAGCATTTAAACCTTTAAACAGATGCACTGTAAAGTTTTAGATAATTGCCTGAAGATAACAATTATGTTTGTGATTTTCTATCATCTAAGGTCTGCATCTGCTGGAGGACCCTCTAATTAAGCTGTAAGCCTCCACAGAAAGCATCTCTGCATTGTTGGAACATGAATTTTTTCATTACCTGGAGGTTGCTAATTGTCCTTCCTAAAAATGACACAAAGACATTTGTGATTATGCTGTAAATTAAACAAAATTATAGAGCCTTGTCTATAGTTTCACTAACAATGTGCTGACCTAACTATATGAATAGAAGAGGCATCTTATAAATGAAACAGATGAAAAATGTGCTGATTGTACACAAAAAAAGGACCCCATATTTGTAGGTGAGCTATTTGTGAAGAACAGAAATATACATATATAAAAGAACAGAGAAAAAATCATATTGCTAAAATGAAATAAATATAAAATCAAATCTCTAATATGATGACTGTTTTCTTTTACTCTTCAGGAGGTTATTATGACATTTTAGAGTTCAGAACACCTTTGCTCTAAATGACATCTCCTTGTTACTTCTCTCACTCTTTGTCATAATATCTTCTCGTTAATCACAAATTAAACTTCTTTTTATTTTCCTCTACTTCTTGTTTCTCAGTCTCCCCTTACCCACAATGTGCACTCTCTTCCCTGCATAAGCTGGGCCTCATTGCTGATTGGTATAATTATACTTTCAGCATAGCAATATTGGATCAAGTTTGAGGTTAAAGAAGCCAGAAAGGATAAGGTCTTTGGGTGAGAATCTTAATGCTGTGAGACTTACTCCCTAGTGCATACCACACATTGCTACTGCCCAGTGTGGGGGTGAGGAGAGAGGAGTACTCTCCTTCACCTGCAGCTGAGATAGGATTCAAAGGGAACACTATGAAGAGGTTACCAGTTTCTCTCAGAGTCTGTGGGATGAAGAAACTGGTGTTGGGCCCACTCATAGAAAACCTAAGGGCAAGAGATTCTGGCTGGCTGCTCTAAGGTTAACACATGGACAAGGAGCAACACTTGAGACTGTGTGTACCTCTGAGTCTATTGGCTTAAAGGATAGATGTGTTTCCCAGAGCCAGAGGTAGACTCTGTGGAACAGAAGTCATACTGGGTTCTTGACCAGAACTCCCTTGTTTTTTTAGACTTCTAGTTGGGGTTAGCCAAAATCAGTCACTACAGGATATTGGCAGGTGGAAGGAGAGAGCCTAGGCATTTATCTTCTTACTCTTTCTTTCTAGTCCATGGTCTTGGCAGTGAGTGTCTTTTTATCTGTATACACACATCAAGTAGTCCCTTTTCACGTAGTTACAGCTCTTGCCAGGTTCCAGTAATATTCTTCCTCCTTAACCTCTCTACCCCTTTCATTAAACTCTTCAATCCTTGGATGTGCTATCTATTTCATTCTAAGACCTCGAACGATATGTTTGTTTCATCTGGTATTATCTTATTACATAGAGAACATTAAAAAGGTTAAAGTTAAAGAGAAAAACAAAGATAATTTGTTTTTTGGAAAAAGAATTCAGTGTTATCCCTCCACCTCACAAGGGATCAGAAAGAAATGTCACTCATTCAAGTTTGGTGAGAGGGAGACAAGAAGACCACTTGAACAGCTTAATATCAATCTGTTAGACCTTGGAGGAAGCAGTAGTTGGGAGCTGATCCCATGCCTGGAGAAATTAAGGGAGATGAGTGTAACTATTTAGTGGTCCTGGATTGACAGATTGACGAGTCTACACCGGAAAATAGGTCACTTTCACCTAGGATGGGCTCATGACCCTGGAGGGCCATGCATACCATGGAAGAAGTTATCCTCCATCTTTCAGTAAGGGATTTTGTCCAAAGAGAGTTCCATCAGGGGCAAGACAATCTCTACTGAAAGACATTGGAGGTATTATTAAATGCAGATAGTAAGACAAGAAGCAGCCAAATAGTTATGTACATATGGGAACTATAGCCAGAGGTTTTCAGTAGAGAAACAGCAATAAACTCACCTTGTTTCCTTATACAGAGACTGTCAGCTCTAGATATGTATTAAGCTCACAGAGCTGTGCCAAGTCTATGTAGCATACTTCACTTAAAAACTTGACTCTGAATTCCTTCTTCCTCCCTCTCTTTCTCATGCTACTAGGAGCAAGGGATGTAGAGGAGAAAAAGAAGAAAAACAAGAGGAAAAAGGAGGAGGATACAGAGGAGGATGAGGAGGAGAAGTAGAAAAGAAGAAAAGAAGGAGAAGTAGAAGGAGGAAAAGAGAGAGAGGTAGTAGAGCAGAGCTCTGAGCTGGTGAGGGAAGAGGCTTTGGCTTCGGTGACTATTAAGGTACCGGGATGCTTTAATTACTGAACCAGGTTTCCTCTCTGGTCCAAGATTATCAGATAACTTTTTTTTTTTTTTACAATTTAATAGCATCCTAAAAAATTATGGGACTTACTCAAGCTTTCACCCAAAAGAAAGAAAGAAACTAGCCACAAATGGAGTTTTAGAAAGTAGTGAAAATGGGGAGGGAAAAGTATTTATTTCTTGGGCCTTGTCAAGATCTGTTCTTCCAGTGCTCTGGTTTCCATGTTCTCCTTTTCTTAGGCCATAGAGTCTTGTAAGAGAAAAGTCCATTAACCACGACAATTGGACCACAATTATTTCATAGATTCAAATTCACTTGGACTTTCAATGCTCCTTGTCGCTTCTTTTACTTGTCAAATTCTTTTCTCATTTATTATAACAAATGATTCAAATATTTATGTACTGTTCAACAATATCTCCCCTGCCATATTTTGTGATCCTTAATGTAACCCACAGACTTGACTTCTTTGGCAGCAGTGGAAATGTACTACTCAAACCTTTTGTTATAGGTAACAAGATTGATTCCCAGTTCCAGCTACTGCTCCTCAAGATATAATCCTGAGGTTACAGCCTGCTTCCAGCCAATGACTGAGAACAGCAGGCTACTGAGGTAGGCTTACTTCTGCAAGACATAGGACTCTTGCAACAGCTTTGGCTCAAGGATTTTCTCTAAAAAACTTTCTTAGAACTGGATTGCAGTCCAGGACTCTTTCTACCCAGTTCTCTTTTTTTCTCCATCCATCACAGGAGTTAGGTTTGTATTGTACATAGTCTGATCACTCTTCTTAGCAAAGTCAGATTGAATCATTTGTCACCAGAGCTTTTAACTGTAAACTTTTAAGCTTTTTAAAAAGAATAATCTACAATTATAAATTCATAGCTTTCTACTCCAACTCACTTTTTCTTACCCTTCTGGTGTAAGGCTTTGTTTCCGTAGTATTTCATACATCTAGGTGTTAGTGTAGTTTATATTTACCACTTTGTATTATTCATAATTCACACATTAAGTCTCTATGTTTACCTCTGGACTAAATACACATTAAGGGCATGGACCACATTTTACATGAATGTCTGCACCTAGAATTGTGCCTAAAATACAAAAGATATTCAATGACATAATGTTTCCTGACTGAGTGATGGATGATTGTTAAAATGACCCCTTAAAACTCCAAAGCCTTGGAATTGGCTCCACTCACTTGTGTATCTGTCACTTTCTCATGAGCCATAGTATAAATAAAAACTAGAGATGCTGCTAAAAGCTTCCTCAGATCCCCACCTTAAAATGTTAGAATTGCATGGTGAGTAACAGAAACAAAAGAGTGGGGTAAAAGGCAGTCCATGTGATTATTCCTTTTTTTTTTATTTTTATTTTTACTGAAGTGATTTAAAATAAAATCTACTCTTAATTTTATTTACCATAAAAGTAACTATCTAGAGCTCATAGACTTCAAAAAGATTCTGGAAGATCTCAGTTTTAGAATTAAACTATACTTTCTTTTTTAAAATGTTAATAATTTAAATATAAAAGCATCTTGTTTAAAAACTTTTTTTTACATTTTTCTACTCTAGTTAATGTCACTTAAAAATATTATTATTTGACTAGAAATATACACACAATGTTTTGTGCTTCTCATTTTTAGGAGAGTAAAGAAGCTATCCAACTACTTTAAGAAATTAAGTAAAAAATTGAAACAGAAATAGGACTTTAGAGATCAAAAGAAACTTTGTGACCCTTCTCTACTCACTTGATCTTGAGGCACCCAGAGATCATGAATGATACAAGTCACTGAGTTTAGCAGTGACTAAACCTGAAGTAGAATTGCAGTTCCATGACTGATAGTGAGGTGCCTTTTCTAATCATGTGCCCTGGAGCCTAAGGAGGGTGGTGGGGCAGCAGTTATTCAGGGAAGCAAGGATGTGTGGGGCAGAACAGAACTGCTTTCATCTGTTTTCTATAAAATGCTTTCACATATTCTTTCATCTGAAGAAAGGGTTTTGAATATAACAAGTTACACTTGATCCTTCAAAGCTATAGTGCTTTGAAATTAAGGCAAAATTCAATTTTTGGCATAAGATACATAGAAAAGTACACATGACTTATCTATCTAAAAAGGAGGATTTAAATCGTTCCATAAATAACTCAGAAGACAATTCAGGTTTCAGCGAAGTTCTTTAAATGTAAGCAATGGGGGATTTGGATCTTGTCAATATTTTTCTGATACTAGTGTCGATCGGGTTCTCCTGGAGAGTGAACTATCTGTCAGCACAGAAACTGCTTAGAAAGACAGCCCACTTCTTGAAGCCAAGTCACTTTACTCAACCAGAAATATGTTTCAATTTTGTTCATACATTTGGAATACACCCTTCTATTTTGCTTTGTAAGTGGTCAACTGGATAAGGAAAGTAAATGAGAGAATCCAGTAAGTAATTAAGTCTGCTACTTGAATTGCTCAAACGTGTAACTTCTTTAGCTTGCTTAAAAGGTGACTTCTGGTTTTTCCTTCTGGTTGATTCTATCTTTATTATTACTTCCCCCCAACTGACTACTCCCCTCCCCCCCCCCCCCCCCCCCCCCCACCGCCCTGTGACAAAATACATGAATGGATGAATTCTTTTTCTTTCCTGATTATTTCCTGCTTGTGGGTCCCAGGCCTGGCTGGTCCCAGGTCTGACAGTGATCCAGGCTCGTGGCTGGGAATAGGACCCCAGATTTAGAATGTTACATTAGTGTAGTAGGGCGCCTGCGCCTAATATATGTAAACATAATTCAGCTTATTGTATCATGCATGCGTGGCTGAATGCCACTATTGTACTCTGATATGTGTGGAGCACATGCGGTCCCCTGGGGAGCAGAAGGGGAGCAGAAGAGGAGCAGAAGAAAAGCAGGAGCAGAAATGCGCTCCGCACAATAGAACTGCACTCCTGGCAACAGAAGCGCACTCCCTGCAATAAAATTGATGCCTACTGTTTCATTCCCATGTCGGCTCCTTGTGCATTCTTCCAACTAGGAGTCTCACCATCAAAAGCTTCCCTTCTCAATCAGCTTGGTGCTAACACTGCTTAAACATGGAAAGTTTTTATTTTAATGGTTAAGTGCATTCACAGAACTGTTTTATTGTCACTTAAATTCTTCAAAATGTCTTAGACAGACAGATAGGGAGGGTGGCTAAATGGATAAGAAAACAAGATCTTTATATATGCTGCCTACAAGTGACTCACTTATGATCATAAGACACACATAGACTGAAAGTAAAGGGATGGAAAGAAATATTTCATGAAAATGGAAACAAACAAAAAGCTAGGGTAGCAATATGTATACCAGACAAAATAGACTTTAAAACAAAGGCTATATAATAAGAGACAAAGAAGGACCCAGTAATCCCACTTCTGGACATTTGTCTGAAGAAACATGAAATACTACTTTGAAGGGACATGTGATTCCATACGTTCATTGCAGTATTATTTACAATAGCCAAGATATGAAGGTAACCTGAGTGTCTATCAGTGGATGAATGGATAAAGAAGGGATGGTACATTTATACAATGAAATATTACTCAGCCATAAAAAAAATATTAAAAAAGAATGAAATCTTGCCATCTGCAGCAACATAGATGGATCTAGAGAGTATTGTAAGTCAGACAGAGAAAGACAAATGACATACAATTTAATTTACGTGTGGGATTTAAGCAACCAAAAAAAACAAACAAAACAGAAAAGACTCATAAGGTACATTTTGAGGACTGTCAAATGGGAAGGGTGTTGGGGGATGGTTAAAGAAAGGAAGGGATTACGAAGTACAAATTGGTAGTTTTAAAATAGTCATGGGGATGTAAAGTATAGCATAGGAAAAATAGTCAATAATATTGTAATAACTGTGTTTTGCGTGAGTACTAGATTTATTGGGGTGATCACTTTGTAAGTTACATAAATGTCTAATCACTATGTTGTACACCTAAAAACTAATATAATATTGTGTATCAACTATGGTTGAAAATTTAGAAATAGTAAAAAAAAATAATAAATAATAAAAAACAACAAATTAATGATAGATGGATAAAATAATTCACTAAGTTATAAAAAAGATTCCCCTTTGGAAATGAGACCAGCTTAAACAATGATCTTTCTCAAAATTACATTTATATAGGAAAGTTTAAGTGTATAAACTAGTTTATATTGTCAAAGAGAAATGACAAATATATATTATTCAAATGAAACTCCTTGCACTTAAAAAAAAGTCTTTCATTTGGTTTCCATAATCTTTATAAAATGGGTATAGGGATAGCTCTACCAATCTTATGTTCCAGGCAATATTCTAGGCACTGAGAATATAGAAGCAAACTATAGAGACTGAGTTTTACCCATGGGTAGCTTACAATCTAGGGAGGTGGGGAGGGAGGGGACATAAATTAATAAGCATTTACTATGTCAACTAGTTATATGAGCTGCAAAAGCAATAGTTGAATAAAGGAGTAAAAAAAAAAAGCCCTGAAGACCATCAAAAATTTATTCTGTCAACACCGACAATGTCTTTACCTCCCTCACTTTCTCTATTCCTTTCACATATATATGGATTTGTCTCTTATAACCCAGGAATGTCTTTCTCAAGGACCTTAATGACATTCCTTAGAAATGTAATCATCAGAAATGATGGGGCTTTGTCTCCCAGTCTCTGTGGGATAGAATGCTAACTTTGGTGACGCCAGCTAGCAGACACAGCTGCCTAATCACATTTGCACTGAATAACCCAACCCTCTTAAATGCTTTTTATAAATTTTTAATTCTCTGACTCTGCTTGAGCCCTCAATAACTCCTCCTCATTCCCCCTCATTTCTGTTTAAAATGCCTATCTGGACAAATTGGAATGGAGCTTAGTTCTTTCCCCTACTGTCAGTTTACTAAATAAAATCTGTTTTCACCACTTCAACTACTGTCCATCCTTGTTTATCTTTGTTTATCTGATGTCATAAATCAGATCTGGATCAGAACATTGAGACTTTGAACAAGATAACTATACCTCTCGCTGCATATTGAGACCTTTGTATCATCTCAGTCTCGTTTGAGTTGTCAGTGCCCTTTCTGTCAAAGCACAGTGAGGATAGACTTTGATGGTTATAACTTTGAGTATCTTCTCTGAAGCTGAGCTAGGTCTCAAGCTTCTTTTGAAAGGTACCTCCTGGCCTGGAAGTTCTTCCTGGTTCCTTGCTTTTGGTGGGAATTAATTCCCTCACTCCTACAAACTTTTCTTTGTGAGTCCTCTATGTTCTCTTCATTTGATCTTGCTCTTCGCATAGGAATTTCTCAATCAACTGAAACTTCTTCTTCTTGAACCCCCGCTGAGTACATGCTTCACCACAACAACCCTTAGTACTGCCTACTTTCTTGTTTACCAGTAAAGCCTTGATAAAAACTCTTAAATTAAAATGACTCCTCTGAGCAGCCTGGGATGTCCCCCAGATTAGTCCACCTCAGAGAAGCTATAGAGAAAAGAATAAAAATCTTGGTGCACAATGGCCCATTTATTTCATTTGGTATGAAGAACCTGAAAAAAAAAAAGCTAAAGAATTCAAATGTCACTCTAACTATTGATGCTTTTAAGCAATGTCTTCAGAAAAATATTTCTGACCCAGTAAGCCCCTGCATCTTTCTCTCCAAGAATGTTCGCTACCAATCACACCCCTAGTTCTTCAACTCCCTACAACTATAAAATTCACCAGGCCCTCATCTCCTGTGGCTGAAGGCCAGGGTGAAGCAGGCATCCATTCTCATGTGAGAACAACAGAAAAATTAACATTTAAACATCAGTCTTAGCCTGAATTACATGTTATCACCAAGCTTTTCCTAAACCCCACAAGGAAAGGGAAAAATTTACTGAACAATTTAGGATGATTCTGGGAACATGCTGTCTGGTATTCCTCAACCTACATCAACTTCTTCACCTGCCAGTTGGGCCTGGAAATGCCTTCTTTTGGTTTGGAAAATCCAAATGGACCACTATTCCTGAAGAACTTGAAGAGTCTCAGACTATGTGTGATTCCTATCAGAGACTGAGGGAAATAAGAGAAAAATTACTGGGAAGCCATTTTTTAGGTCTGTTCCACCAAAACTGATTGGTCATGGAGTCAAAATTATAAACAACTATAAACAACAAAGGGATGAAACAGTGACTAACTATTGTCATTGATTGGAGATACAATGGAAAGACTTTTTAGGGATGGAACTGAGTCCCCAAACAGCCTCTTCTCTGGCTATAAGTTTTATAAATGGACTCAGACTAGAGTTCCATGACATTTTACAAAAAAAATATATATATATTAACTGGTAAAAGGCAGGCATGTCTGAGTTCTAGACATTAGTTCAGCAAATAAAAACAAGACAGTATTTAAAAACAAAAAAATCCGGAAAGTAGACAATACAAATTTAAATTAAAACAGAAAAAAACTAAAAAAGAAAAAAAAATTAACCAATGGCAAACTTCAGAATCATGGGCTCTCAGCTCCCACTGATCCAGGTGTTTGCCAGTATTGTAAAGAAAAAGGAAACTGGACTTAGAATTGCCCAGCCCTCAAGAGAATGGAAGAAACCTGAGTTCCTTCCTCATTAGGAAACCATTGACTCCCCTCTGAGAAAATAAATGCCCAATGCTCTCAACTGCCACTAAACTTGCAAGAGGAAATCATCCTACAAGTTTAATGGCATGATACATTTGTCATCGACACTGGGACAATTCATTCTATCCTTAATATCACTTTGTCTCCTGACCTCCTTTCTTGCAGTCAGATGAGTTTTGATAATTTGGCAATTCATGATTTGCCTCTTTCTCAACCTCTTAACATTTCTATGGGACCTCTTGAAGATTTGCAGAACAGCTTTTTGGATTTCACCATTCCTGTAAATCTGTTAGGAAGGGATCTCATGAATTGAGGTATCAAGATTTGTTATGCCCCTGAGGGACTCCTTCTCCAGATCCTACTCCTCCCCTTCAGGTCTATGTCCCCTAATGGCTTTGTACAACTTTCTTGAGTTTCTCTGTCTTCTTTAACGTAGCACTCATTTAAATAAGGACTTAAATCAACAGTTAGACAAAAATCTCTCTTTCTTTTTGGAAAACCAACTCCACGATTCTGTATATAGGATACAGAGCCCCTTAAGGTATAAACAATTCCTTTCTTGCCATTCTCCAGGATTCTCCAATATTAATTTGAAACTGGAGGGACTTGAGAGAGTCCACTCAATAATCCTCTAATCTTTATTTTCAGTCTATGTAACACTTCTATTCTAGTCATTAAAAAGCCAAATGGAAAAGGATATCAGCTAGCCCAAGATCTAAGATCTATCACTAAAATAGCCAAACCCAGATTTCCATAACATTATCCTGTCTATGACCTCCTCTGACACTCACTATTTCATGGTAATTGATTTATGTTCAGCCTTTTTTAGAATTCCCCTTCAAAAACATTCCCAGTATTTATTTACCTTCTCCTAGGAAAATAGACAATATTCCTGGACCATTATGCCTCAAGGAATTACTGAGGACTCTAGCTATGTCTAACACACCCTAAATGCAAATGTGAGGGGCTAAAAATTTCCAGGAGAGTCCACTTTCATTTAATATGTGGGTGGTCTCCTTCTATGTTATTACATCTCCTTCTAGACACTGAATACCTTCTTGAGACATTAGCAAAAAAGGGCCACAAGGTGGCTAGAGATGAAATTAAATTATATTTTTTGTGTGTCCAGTATCTGTGCCATGATATTTCGGCTACAGGAAAAACTCACTCCACAGACCAAGCCTCTACTATTCAAAAATTTCCTCCCCTAGAAACAAAAAGACAATTGATAGATTGCGGCGGGGTGGGTTTGTGGGATAGTGTAGAATGTAGATACCCAATTTCTCCATGATTGCCTCACTCCTTTATGCCATGACCAGGGAGTCATCCTTATACACAACAATCTTGGACCCTCTAACCTAGATACTTTTGAGAACTTAAGGGCTCTCTGCTTTCACTTCTGGACTTAGGACTCCCAATGCCTTTTTCCCTTGATTATATATGAATGAGAGGGGCATGCTCTTGAAGTGTTATCATAAAAACATAAAGGATACCAGGGACCTCTAGGATGTTGTAGGTTAATCCAGGAGCTAAGACATATCCTCCTTGCCTATGAATCTTGACCGCAACTGCCAAATTTGTATAGATCTTCTCTGATTTGGTAATGAGTCACCTGCTTGGTGCATGTATCCCTCATGCCAAAGACCCTATTGCTTAATAAAAACACATAGCACTTCCCTTTGTCTTGACTTATCTCTTGTGAAATCCTACTACTCTCCCCTTCTCACACTACTATACATCATTATCAAAACTTTAACCCTTCCACATGCTTCCTTTATCACTGATGGGAAAACTCATGATTGTGTTGATAACTTCAGATCTGTATCTCATCCTAGATTATATTTAGCAGAAATCTTCCTTCTCTGAGTTGATCTTACTGTTTGTGTTGGTGGCTCCTACCTCTGGAATCTTCTGGGCTGGATATACCATCAATGATCAACTAAAACCTCAATGTCAAGCCCCAATAAACATTAAATCAGCTCAGATTAATCTCACTCATGCTTGTATAATGGCATAGAGAATGAAAGTTAATATCTACATTGACAGCCTTATGCTTTGGGAGAAGTATATGATTTCGGTATGTTATTGAAACAGAGGATTTGTGACAGCAAAATATGGACAGTCCAAAACTGGGTGCCAAATAGCAGAAATTTTAGAGGTACTTATTGCCCTCAGCAAACTGCTCTTATCAAAACTTATGGACAGAATATAAAAAATTCGGAAGACTTTCAAGGAAATAAGCTGACTGATAATATGATAAACTGACAACTTCTTCACCAACCACTTCAGAAATCCAAGCAATCTCCATGTCATGAGATTTTTCCCTTGGGTCCAACTTTGAGGCCTAAGCCCCTTGTAAGATTATTTACTCCTTTTTGCAAAAGACAACTTCTTTAAGATGCCTCCCAAAGAAATAATATAGTAGACTCACATGGCCCAAATAACAGCTCCAGACTTAGAAAGAATTGGATGAGAAAAAGTCAAATGTTTAATTCATTTAAATGACTTTGGAAACACCTAGAAGGCTACTTTGTGGATCCTTAGTTTATTGCTTCAGTCATTATATACAGTCTACATGACATGATCCATCATGGAAAAGACAAAATGCAGAATGTACCAGACAAATAGTGGTTTAGATCTTTAGTTGCCAAATCGCTTTTACTGATAACCCAACCTTTTTATCCACTCTGTAATTCTTCATTTCCCTCACTCTACTTGAACCCTTGCTCACCCCGCCTTCTTACTCCCTCATTTTGGATTTTGGATCAAGTGGTTGCCACTTCCATCATCTGCTAGAAACGCAAGCCTGAAAAACCTAAAAAGGTGAAGCAAGAAAGAGAAGTGGCTCACCTGGACCAACTGCAAACGGACCACTTGTAAATAGACTTTATTCAACTACATAAAACACCTGGCTACTCACTCTAATATGCACTCACTCTAATCTGCATATTTTATGCATGAGTAGACACACCCCTGCTAAAATACCTCAAGGACATCAGTCATCAGTTCTCCTAGAATAAATTTTTCATACTTGGGGTATACCCTATATTGTTTCCAGTGACAGAGGATTACATTTCACTGGAAAGATCATATAGGACTTTGAAAGGACATCGCACATTAGTTAGACTCCACGGCCTTACTTTCCTCAGTCACCAGACATCATAGAAAAGCCATCCTCAAGTCTAAACTGGCTAAAACATCTGAAAAATTGGACTTACCATGACCCTTGGTTGAACCCAGCATTCTTATTACTCTCAGACCCTCACCTCTATCTCCTCATAGATTGCCCTCCTTTGAAATCAATACAGGAAGACTCATGAGAATGTTCTATTTATCTTGAATAACAGAGAAGTCTAATTTAGCACAATCTGACATCCTCACATATTGTCAAGGATAAATTAAATACACACAGTCCTATAATCAACAAGTCAAGGACACCTTTCCCCTCAAATCCCCAATCAACACTTACACAGTTTACAAATAGGAGATCTGGTATTTTGGAAATGCCACCATCAAAAAACTAACCTTGAACCTAGATAGAAAGGATCTTATTCTTTCTTGCTCATTGCTAGCACTCCTGTCAAATTACAAGGATCTATATTTCACAGCTAAAAAAAAAAACAGTTATTCATATTTGAAGAGCACATCAGTTAAAAGTCTCAAGCTGAGGCTCTGATGACAGCCTCTGGAAGCAGATGATGAGCAGAGCCAAACAATTGTCTCGAGTAGATGATGTCAAGGAGCCCTATTCCTCCCAAGATTACAGAACAAGACCTCGTCAGATTCCTCGTCTTCTTCCCTGACTTGTCATCCTCCTACCTGACTAAACATTCTCCTATTATTCCTATATTCTTCACAACACCTTGTCTTCATTTCCAATGACTCTTCACCTGAAATACACCTCAGCATTCCACTATAATCCCTCTCTATTTCCTCCTTTTTTCACTCTGTCCCATACTTTTCTATTAGGATCATAATTCCCTCATTTTCTTGGCTCACTAAGTAGCTAATGAGACAAATCAAGGCAATTGCTGGGTTTACATTCACCTCCTTTCAGTCCTAAAACTGATATCTCTTTAGTAATCATCTCTTTCAAGTTCTTAGATATGGCCTTGACAGTAAACATCACATATATACAACCAGATCAATCCTGCCACCCAATGGGACACAATAAATGCTCCTTGACCTAATAGCAAAAAGCATTCTATTGTCACGAAACAAGCTAGCCTTGAACTACCTATTGGTATCTCAAGAAGGTGTTTGTGCACTACTAGGTCCTCAAGGCTGGGCATTTGTAAATGAGAGTCAAAATGAAATTTATCAAGTGTTGGCAAGATGTCAAGGAAAAATATCATCAAGTTTGGGATGACAGAGGAAAATCAATGTGGAATTAAAATGTATCTCAGATAGTCTACTGTGACCTTATATAACTTAGTAACTACCTGTACATATGGAAGTTTAAGTGCTTTAATATACACCAGAGTCAGCAAATTACAGCCTGTAGACCAAATCCTGCCAGGCACTTATTTTTATAGGTCCAGGAGCTAAGAATGATTTTTACATTTTAAAATGTTTGGAGAAAAAAATCAAAAGTAGAATAGAATTTTTTGAAATGTGAAATCCAAAAAAAAATTTAGTGTTCATAAATGTTTTTTTTTGAACACAGAAAAAAAATAGTCACAGCCATGTCTCATGCTCAAGAAGCAGCTAACATAGCTTAAATTCTTCCAGAAAAAGATTAGTTCAACTCTTTTTAAGTGGTTTCTTCCACTTATTCAGCTTCTTTATATTAGTTCTAATAGCCATGTTTTTGTCTCTAAAGTGCATCATCACCCTTGTAGGACAGTTGTACCTCTGCCTTGGACATTACTGAGCCTCCTCAGTCTCCTCTGCCACCTTCACTCCTCCAGGATCACACAAGAGTTAGAAGCAACATCTGTACCCTTCCTTAGGACCTCAGCATCATGAGTAATCATTGTTTTATGAGAAAAAGATCCATTTTTTTCTCTTGAATAGAGGAGAGCCTGGAAATTGAAAAACTCTCTGCACATAATGACTTCATCCAAACCTTGCACTAAGAGCATCACCAACCCTAGCATGGCTTCTGTCAGCCCAGGCCATATTCCTGGGACAATCTTTTTGAGTACCTACCCATCTTATAAAACTCAAGGCTTTCAAAAGAATATGCCATTTTTTTCCTAGCCAACACATGATAATAGGTCCCAGACTCCTCTTTCTTAGAGTATTTACTAAAAATATCTTACAATTATAAATCCTCATCTGTTCCTTTGAGATGTATATGTATGTATTTCCGTCTTCTACAAACCAGGAGTGTCAGTTTCAAGACCACAAAAGGCATTTCTTTGAAATATAATCATCAGGAAGGCTAGGGCCTCTGTCTCTCAGTCTCTGTGGGAGGATAGAATGCTAACTTTGGTAACTGCTAGCTACCAAACACAGTTTCCTAATCAGTTTTACCGATAACCCAAACTTTTTGCCCACTCTGTAATTTTTCATTTCTCTCACTCTTTGAGCCCTTGCTCACTCTTCCTCCTTACTCCCTCATTCTCTTTAAAACACCCAGTCACATTTGGACAAATTGTAATGGAACTCAGTTCTTCCCCCTACTATCAGTAGTTACTAAATAAAATCTGCTCCAGACCAAGGGCAGCCTCCAGATAATGGCAACTTTTAGTCCCAGAATCAGTTGTGACTTTTAGAACATTTTTGATTTCTAACACTCAACATTTTTTACACTCAGTAAAAAAGGTGTTTGATGAATGTCTTTGCAGTTATAAAATAAATATAGTCATTATGTCTCTTGAGTTTAACATATTCAAAATACATATTGATATCTCAAACTGGCAAGTTACTAAGTTATTGATTTCATTAATTTAATTCTTCCTCTATGGCAGGAGCCATGCCTTCTTGGTGCTGCATACTGTTACCTGGAGAGTGCTGACAGGTGCTAAGTAGATATTTAAATGGAATCAAAGTAATTTTATCAAATTAAAATATGCACAATATTTGAGACTCATAAAACCAGAAAGGTCTTCCTAATTGTTAATCAAAATATATTCCATAGCTAAACTTGATTTTTCCTGGGGTAGAGGAATGTGAAGTTTCTTTTCAACCTATCTCTTCATGCAGAAAGGTCAAATGGCATACTGGGATATTGACCAATCAACGTTTTAATTATACACATAAATTCAAGCCTCCTAACACTGTTATTTATTTTTAAGGAGTTAAACTGATTCGCAAGCTACATGTGGGACCTCACGATACATCTCTGAAAAAATATATTTGCATTTGTTTTAGGAATAAGACCATTTTTCCCAATTATGAGATAGCTTTCATTTTCCTAAATAGATGGAAGAAAGTTTAGGAAAGTAAAATTACTTGCACAAAGCTGTAGAGCAACATGTTGAGTCCAGGGAGAGTGGCTGCTTATCAGACATTCAATACTTCAATTGTAGTGTCAACAAGTGTGTGTGTGTGTGTGTGTGTGTGTGTGTGTGTGTGTATTTCTCTGCCTGACCTTTCCTTTTGTCATATTTCTTTTTCATAAGGTTCCATGCTGATGAGAGAATTTTTCTTGCTCTGATCAGGCAGAGAAGAGTCTACCAATGTGGATCACTACTGCAACTTGTTTGACCATTGACAGACCTTGTTTGAATGTTGGTTATGCAATTCATTGTACCCTGTGGTTGAGCTGTACCATAGTCTGTGTAGAAAATTTTTAGCTGCTTATATTCAGTCCAAAAGAAGGTCATATATATTTTGCCTGGGAAGAAAAAAAGAAGATTTTGGGGAAATTTAAAATTAACAACAGGAGGCACAGATATTCCTGAAAGACTCATTGGGTGCTTATCACTGACCCGTGCATGAGAAAGCAATACTCAAAAGTCCAAGAATCAAGAATAGAGTTCACAGAATTCATGCATTATTGGTAAAGCAAGTCAATCAGAAATATTACTGAGGACAAAGTAGGTATTAAGTTTTTTTGTTTGTTTTGGAAAGATAAAAGAAAGACTGAATTAATTGTATGGAAGAGATATCAATTAATAATCAATTAAAGGTGAACAAATACTCATGTGTCTTAGACCCTGGACAGATTTAAGAAAGAAGCATGAGTCAAGTTGCTGCAGGTGAAAAGGTAACCAGCCCTTGTGGGAATCAGGTGCCCTATCCTTCTGCTCCACTCTTGTCCTGGGCAGAAGTCTAGAGGCAGAGGAAATGTTGCCATTGGAGGGGTGTTTGGAGAAAGGTAGGATTTGAGTAGAACCTAAAGGATGAGTAAAATTTAGATAAAAGAAGAACTATTTCTAGCTACAAGTTATGGTGTGGGCAAGGGTGAAGAAAAACACATTTTAAGGTAGAATCATTTTAGTAAGAATAAAATCAGTTAGGGCTAACTTGTGGCATCTATCTGAATTTGGTATTTTTTCTGTGTATTATGCCTCCAGTTCTTGCGGTATTCAGTGTGCCTCACAATCTCCATGGTCTCAGTTCTAAATATATACATGCACTTGTTAAAATGACTCCCAACTCAGCAGTGGAAATCATCATGGAATAAGCAGCATCATTAAGTATCAATTAATATTAATGGACTCAAAGAAAAAAAATAGTAAGAAATCAGACAGCATAGCTTTGGGTTTTTTTGTTGTTGTTTTTTTGTTTTTGTTTTTTTAATATATATGTTTTGAAAAAACTTTTCAGTCCATTCAACTTTTTTTTTTCTGATTAACTAAACAAAAAGGCAAATTGAACTAATGTTGTTTTATCTTTAAAACTCACAGGTCAGCTGAATGGAGAACTATGCAGTAAAGTGCATGGACGCTTATTTGACTATCTTCAGGAGATCCAGGCCATGTACTAACTAGGTCTCTATTAAGGATGCAATCACTTGAGCATATACTAAGTTGTTCTGGCAAATGTAAGGAGAGATGCCTAAGAATAACAAAGTAAATCAACTGGGGTGCTGTGTGGGATGTAGGACTCTATTTCATTTTATATCTAATCAATGTGGGTTTTTAAATCTTTTTTCTATTTGAAGTTGTGACTTTTCAATGATACAGAAATGACTAAGAACAAATTTTCTCTTGACCCTGAGCTGCTCAGTTTTCATAATTGAAATATTTCTCTCTTTTTTTTGTCCTAAAAATTGAACTTTTTTCGAATGTGCAGAGTTTGATCAAGATTTAATCCATGATATTGCCATAAGATTTGGAAGCACATGTCTCGTCCTGGTTTTCTTTCTTTCTTTCTTTTTTTAAGTTTATTAGGGTAACATTGGTTAATACAATTATATAATTTTCAAGTGTACATTATAATTTGATATCTATATATTCTATTGTGTGATTACCACCAAATGATCAGTTTCCTTCTGCTACCATATATTTGATCTCCTTTACCTACTTCACTCTCCCTGAACCCCCCTATATCTGACCTCCTTTACCCCGTTTACTTCTTCCATCCTCCCCCACCACCTACCCTCTGGTAACCACTAGTTCATTGTCCATGTGCCTGAGTATCTGTTTGTCATGTTCATTTGTTGCTTTTTTGTTCTATGTCTTTAAAAAATGCCAATGAGATTTTGAAGGACATTGCATTAAATCTGTGTAATGCTTTAGGTAATGTGGTCATTTTAACTATGTTGATTTTTCCAATCCAAGAACACAGAATATCTTTCCATTTCTTTGTATCTTCTTTGATTTCTTTTAATAAGATGTTATAGTTTGTATTATATAGGTCCCTCACATGTTTCATTAAATTTATTCCTAGGTATTTTATTCTTTTTCTTGTGATTGCAAAAGAAATTATTCTTTCCACTTCTTTTTCTGACGCTTTAATATTAGAGTATAGGAAAGCTATGGATTTTTGAATGTTGATTTTGTATCCAGAGATTTTACTGTATTTACTTATTGTTTATAGTAGTGTTCTTGTGGAGTCTTTAGGGTTTTCATGTCATCCGCAAATAGTGACGGTTTTACTTCTTCATTTCCTATTTGGATGCCTTTTATATCTTTCTCTTGCCCGATTGCACTTGCTAGGACTTCCAATGTTGTATTGAATAACAGCGGCAATAATGGACAGCCTTGCCTTGTTCCTGATCTTAAAGGGAAGGTTTTTAGTTTTTCACCATTTAGTATAATGTTGTCTGAGGGTTTGTCATATATGGCCCTCATTATGTTAAGATACTTTCCTTCTATACTAATTTTGTTAAGTGTTTTGATCATAAATGGATGCTGTATCTTGTCAAAGGCTTTTTCTACATCTATTGTATGATCTTATGATTCTTACTTTTTTTAATTTATGTGGTATATCACATTAATTGATTTGCATATGTTGAACCATCCCTGTGCCCCTGGGATGAAGCCCACTTGATCGTGGTGTATAATCTTTTTAATATTTTGCTGTATTCGGTTCACTAGCATCTTATTTAGGAATTTTGCATCTTTGTTCATGAAAGATATTGTTCTGTAGTTTTATTTTTTTGTGTGTTATTTTTACCAGATTTTGGTATCAGAGTAATATAGGCTTCATCAAATGAGCTGGGAAATACTGCCTCGTCTTCGATGTTTTGGAAGAGTTTGAGGAGAATAGATATTAAATCTTCTTTAAATGTTTGATAGAATTCACTGGTGAAGCCATCTGGTCCTGGACTTTTACTTTTTGGTATGTTTTTGACGATTGTTTCAATTTCTCAACTGCTGATCAGTCTATTTAGGTTTTCCAGATCTTCTTGATTCGGTCTAGGACTATTGTATTTTTCTAAGTACTGGTCCATTTCTTCTAGGTTATGAAATTTGTTATTATATACTTTTCATAGTATTCTTGCATGATTCTTTGTATTTCTTCAATGTCAGTCATAATTTCCCTTCTTTCTTTCCTGATTTCATTCATTTGTATTCTTTCTCTTTTTTCTTTAGTGAGTCTAGTCAGGGGTTTGTCGATTTTATTAACCTTCTCAAAGAATCAGCTCCTTGTTGTATTTATTTTTTCTATTGTTGTTTTGTTTTGTTTTGTTTTCAATTTCATTTATTTCTGCTCTAGTTTTGATTATTTCTTTCCTTCTGCTGACTTTCGGTTTCATTTGTTCTTCCTTTTCTAGTTTTTTTTTTTAAGTTGAAGCATTAGGTTGTTCATTTGAGCTCATTCCTGTTTTTTGGAGATAGGCCTGTAATGATATGAACTTTTCTCTTATGACCACTTTTGCCGTGTCCCAAAAGTTTTGATATGTTGTAGTATCATTATCACTCATTTCTATCTATCTCTTGATCTCTCTTTTTATTTATTCCTTGACCCAGTTATTCTTCAGTAGCATGTTGTTTACTCTCCATGTATTTGTGGTTCTTCTTGTTTTCTTTTTGCAGTTGATCTCTAGTTTCAAAGCATTATGATCAGAGAATATGGTTGGTATGATTTCAACCCTCTTATATTTGTTGAGGCTATCTCTGTGTCCCAGTATGTGGTCAATTCTTGAGAATGTTCCATATGCACTAGAGAAGAATATATAAGCAGCTGTTTTTGGATGGAAGGCTCTGTATATGTCCATTATGTTCAGTTGGTCTAATGTGTCATTTAAGGATGTTATTTCTTTATTGTTTTTCTGTTTGGATGCTCTGTCCATATCTGACAGTGGGGGTATTTAGGTCCCCTACTACAATAGTGTTTTGGTCTGTTTCTCTCTTTAGTTCTGTTAGTACTTGCTTTACATATTCCGGGACTTCCTGATTGGGAGCATAGGTATTTGTAAGTGTTATGTCTTCTTGGTGCATGATTCGCTTTATCATTATGAAGAGTCCCTCAGTACATTTCTATACATTTTTTTATTTTGAAATCTATTTTGTCTGATATTATTAGTACCACTACTCCTGCTTTTCTCAGAATGCCATTTGCTTGAAATATCATTTTCCACCTTTTCACTTTGAGTCTATATTTGTCTTTGGAGTTGAGATGTGTCTACTAAAGGCAGCATGTGGTTGGGTTCTGTTTTTTGATCCATTCTGCAACTCTGTCCCTTTTTATTGGTGAGTTCAGTCCATTTACATTTAGGGTGATTATTGAAATAGGAGGTCCTCTTATAGCCATTTTATCTTTTGTTTTCTGGTAGTTTGGTGTTTCCATTGCTTCCTTGTCCTTGTGTTTCTGTTTTCTTTATTTCGGTTGGCTTTTGTGGGTTTTGCTTCTGGTTCTTCTTGTTTTATGTTATATACTTCAGTTCTGAATCTTTGGTGTGTGGTTACCATTACGAGTATGTAAAGGATAGTTATATATATATATAACTATAAAACTATATATATATATATATATATATACACACACACACACAGTCATCTCTTTTCTTCTGTGTGTGCCTTATCTTCTTTACCCTTTGCAAATTTGGATCTTTGAATCCTCTCCTTTTCAGTCATTGTTAGCACAATTTGTCCCTATGTATGCTGAACTTTCATTACTATTTTGCTATAATAATTCTCTTCTTATTATTTAAGCTTAGAATGCCCTGTTCTTCGTAAGAGTTGCACTCCTCTGCTTCTATTTGCCTGATAGTCACTTTACTCCTAATTATATATTTTTGTTTTGTTTTATTTTGTTTTAGATGAGCTGATATCTTTCAGTATTTCCTGTAGTGCAGGCCTCGAAGGGGAGAATTCCCTCAATTTTTGTATATCTGGAAAGGTCTTAATTTCTCCTTCATATCTAAAGGAGAGCTTAGCTGGATGCATTATTCTAGGCTGGTAGTTCCTTTCACTTAATAGTTTAAATATTCGGTTTCATTCCTTTCTGGCTTGTGATGTCTAAACTGAGAGTTCAGATGATAATCTAATGAGTTATCCTTTATAAATTACTGTTTTTTTCTCTCTGGCTGCCCTGAGAATTCTCTTTGTCATTGATTTTTTGGTAATTTTAATACAATGTGTTTTGGTGTAGGCCTTTTTGGGTTGAGATTATTGGGTGTTCTATGGACTTCTTGAATTCCAAGCTCCAGCTCATTCCTTAGATTTGGGAAATTCTTGTCTATTTGTTTAAAAATGCTTTCTTGTTCCTATTACTTTTCCTCACCTTCAATAATGCCCATTATTCTTATGTTTTCATTCCTGATGGTATTAGCTAGTTCTTGTATTTCTCTTTCATTATTTTTCATCTTCAGTTTCTCTCTTTTTCCTTTTCATTTACTTCTAGATTTCTGTTTTCAATATCGCTCTGTTCCTTTCCTCCATTTAGTCGACTCTGTTTCCCAAGCTTGCTATTTCATTTTTCAACAACTGCAGTGTTTTTTTGGTTTTTTGTTTTTTTGTTCTTTTTATCTCTAGAAGATCTTTTCCGTTCTTTTTGAGGGTTTCGATCTTCTTGCTCTGCTCATCTAGCTGTATTTTTCAATTCCTGAAATTGTTGATATGAATCTTTTTGGAACTCACTGAGTTTTTTCAGAAGTACCATCCTAAATTCTCTGTCATTTAAGTCTCATATTTCTATGTCTATAAGCTTATTTTCTGGAGATTTTTCTCTTTATTTCTGAGATGCCTTGTCACCTTGGCTGTTCATGGTGTTAAATGGACTATTTCTCCACCTGGGCATTAGTGAAAGTGTATTCTGTTGTTTTTCCAGAAAGATTTATTATATAAAGGTCCCTCTTTAGCCTGCTGCAAAGAAGGCGCTTTTCTTTTGGCTTCCAGTAGGTGGTATCTAAGTCTATTGGATCTCTGCTTTATTTAAAGCCTAAATGTCTTTTTATTTTCTTGTAGATATTTAATCACACTTGCTAGTCTCAGCTTCAGTCCCTGTCAGTGTTAGCAACAGTTTCTGTAGCTTTGCTCAAATTCCCCTGTGGCTCTGCAATGTTTAGTCTCGGCGGGTATGGGAGGAGGGGCCCTCTGGGTTGGGGGTTGGGGACTGCAGCTCAGCCTCAGTTTTGGAGCCAGGGCTGGTAAAAATCAACTGTTGTTTCTCTGCTGTCCCGTCTCACTTCTTTGCTTTCTCTCCTGATGACTGGTCCCTGCTGCTGACTGCTAGAAGTTCCGCCACTTCCAGGCAGGCTTATCAGGGTCGTCGCTGCAACTTCACCCCTCCTCCTCCTCTTGCAAGGAGCTCTAGAGGCTGTGAGAGGCAGCTTCTTTATTTCTACCAGTCCACCACCCAAAACCCAGGGTTCTGACCTGTGGTAGCTTTTATGCGCAGATCCCACGCTCAGATGTGTTGGTGTGCAGTTTGGGCGTTTTTTGTTGAGTTTTAGATGTTCAGCTTATTTTTGTTTCAAGGGAAGAGATGTAAGGATGTCTCTACCTCTGCCATATTTCCCAGAATCCTTGAAAGATTTTTATTTGCCACACTTGAGAAAACTTCATACTATTTTCCATAGTGGTTGCACCAATTTATATTCCCATTAATACTACATGAAGGTTCCCTTTTTCTACACATCCTCTCCAACACTTGTTATCTTTGTCTTTTTGATAATAGTCATTCTAACAGATGTGAAGTGCTCTTTCATTGTACAATTTACATTTTTAACATTTCACCAAGTAGCAAAATATGTTAATGTTTTTACTACATAACTATTTTAACCAACAATAATTAGAAACAATGAGTAATACAAAAGTGTATTACCAAACATTTGTTCTTAATCTGACTACATGTTACAATAACATCAAAGCTTTTAAGAAATATTGATATTTGGTTTCTGCCTCTAGAGCTCTTATGTAACTGCCTAAGGGTGACTCCTCAGGCAATTCTAAGGTGCAGCATTTGAATTTTTTGAAAAGTCTTTTTTCTTATCCCAAATCAAAGAAAGATTAATATCGCCACTGCAAATTTAGACATGGTAAATTTCACTATATAGATTACAAAACTGTTAATAGATGTGTGAGATAATTGTTTTAGGTATAATGTAGATTCAAGGGATATTAAATTTTTCTCATCCCCTTCTTCTCCATAGTGCTCTGCAGAGTAGCAAGTGAGTTCAAAGAATTCTCAAATCACTGAGCTCTTAAATAAATAAAGACTTTAGACTCTCTTGATTTGATCCACTTTTATCTCTCAACCTACGTTGAAGTTATCAAGTTGCATTTGTGAATTCAAATGTCAGCTAAATATGTGGCTCTGATAGTTACAAGCCATTTCCTTTATTTAGTAATATAGAGCCACAGAACTTGAATCAATGTCATAGTTAGACTTCGCTGTAAAAACTGATTTGACATGACAGGGAAGTTTAATTTTACATTCATTAGTCAGAAAGTGAAGATAAATGTATAATTCTTAGGGAGCTGCTCCAATTCCAGGATGATCATTTTTACCATTTTCGAATAGTGATAGAAGTCTTAGGAATCAATCAATAAATAAAAATTGTTTATCCAGTACTAATTTGTATAAGATATTCTGCTAGGAAGAGTGGGGAAATAAGAAGAAGACAAGTATAAATAAGAGTCCTTAAGAGTTCTCTGGTCAATTGGGAAATTCACAAATACACAAAAAGACAAGTAATAGCGCCAAGTTATTGATGTGCCAAATGACTTATAGAGGCATAAATGCTGTGTGTCAAGCAGATTTGTTTTTGTATGTGTGTGTAGGTAGACTGTTTTGGTAAGAGAAGTTCTGCAAAAACTTTAACATGGGAATAAATACAATTTTAAAAATTTCCTGTTACCAAGAATTATAATTCAAGGTTTCTTTTCAAATCTAGTAGCCTGTCAGAGGTTGACTTTAATGAATTAGTCAATTTTCTAAGGAACAAAAGAGCCTCTAGAACCAGAGGAGATAAACATAAATGAGTAAACATAATGAATTGAGTAATTGATGTTATGAATGCAAGTCAAATTTTATATATTTATTAACAATTTAGAATAAAAATGAAATAATCTTAAAATGTATAAGTTTCATTAAGAGGAATCTATAAAATAAATACTATATTTTTAAATAGCAGAATGTACTTCAGGTTTTCAGACATTACTTTAACTCTTTTGTTGGGAGCCAAAACTAAGAACAAAGAATCTTGTGACTAGGCGAGGCCTTATCTGCATCCTGCATCTTGTTAGCCCCCTAGCAGTCAGCCCAGCCCAGAGTTACAGTTCCCTCCTTCACTCCCACTCCCTCTAACCCTTACCACTCCTCACCCCACCAGCTAAGAACCAATGCGCCTGTGACAGATACTCTCCCGCCCAGCTAGCCCTGCCCCGCTTTGTTAGCCCTGTATAAATACTCTTGCTGCTGAATAAAATTTTGAGGCTTAATCAGAATACTGTCTTGCCTCCATTCTTTTCTCCCGCCCATGTTTTCTTTCAGGTAAGGTCCTCCTCGGGTTCTGCGCAATAACTAGGTCCTGCGGGTCGGGACACTCTTTATTCTCTAAAACTATCAATTCAAATAGACAATAAATATTTGATTGTTTTTCTGCATACCATGAAAAAAATAACACTAATGTGAGCAAGATATAGGCTCTGAATTCTATGTTTTAAGAACGTGTGCTGAGGGTAGAACTACCACAGTTTAAAATGGCTCTTGTGATCTTGGAACATAAGTCTTTTCTTCTACATAGACTAGAAATGATTTGCCAACAAAAAGTCTGTGAAATATGCAAAATAAAATGAAAAAGAAAACTCACAAGAGTCTGTGAAGTAAAATAGAAAACCACAACATGGTCTTTTTATGAGTTTTTTCATTAATCATTTTTTAACAGCTTTAATGAGATCTAATTTTGATCCCACAAAATTCACCATTATAAGTTTTTAATTCAATGATTTTAGTGAATTTATAATGTTGTGCAACCATCACTACAATCTAGTATTATAACTTTCCATCTCCTCAAAAAGTTCCCTTGTGCCTGCTGGCAATTCATTCTTGCTTCTACCCTCACCTCAGCCCTACACTATAACTAATCTAAATCTACATCTACATCTACATCTACAACTAGTCTGCATCTACAAATTTTCTTTTTATAGGCATTTCATATGAATGTAATCTTACAATACATGGCCTTTTGCATCTGACATCTTTTATTTAGCATGATGTTTTTGAGGCTCATCCCAGTTGCAGCAGGTTTCAGCAGTTCTTTCTTTTTAATTACAGAATAGGTTTCAGTGTGTGGATATACAGCAATTTGTTGATAAATTCAATAGTTGATGGGCATTTGTATTGTTTCCAGTTTTTGAATATCACGAATATTGTTGCTATGAACAGTCACATACATGCTTTGTGTGAATATAGGCTTTTATTTCTTTTGGGCAAAAATAAGTGAAATAGCTAAATCTTATAGTCAGTGTATGTTTAACTTTAAGAAACTGTTTACAAAGTGACTATTCCATTTATAATTTTCAGGAGCAACAAATGAATGTTCTACTTTCTCCACATCATTGTGAATACTTGGTATTCTTAGTCTTTTTGTTTATAACCATTCTAATAGGTGTGTGGTGATATCTCATTGTGGTTTTAATTTGCATTTCCTAATGATGAATAATGTTCAGTATCATGTTATTAGTCATTTATATGACTTCTTTGGTGCAATGTCTATTTAAATCTTTTATTCATTATTTAATTGCCTCATTTGTCTTATTACTTAGTTTTAAAAGTTCTATATATATATATATCTCCAAGATACTAGTTATTTTTAAAATATGTAACATACAAATATCCTCTCCCTGTCTCTACCATGTTCTTAATGGACCTCATAAAGTACAAAAGTTTTTCATTTTGTCGAAGTCCAATTATCAAGGTTATCTTACATGGGATCATGCTTTGATACTGTATATAAGAAATCTTTGCTAAGTCAAATTCACAAAGATATTTTCTTAATTTTTTTCTAGAAGTTTTACAGTTTGAGCTCTTATATTTAGGACTGTGATGCATTTTAAGTTAATGTTTGTATATGGTCTAAGAGTCTAAATTCATATTTTTACATGTGAATATTTAATTGTTCCAGCACCATCTGTAAAAAACACTATTATTTTCCCATTGAATCATCTTTGCACCTTTATCAAAAGATCAGTTTCTATAAATGTAGATTTATTTCTTGACCTTTGATTCTGATCCATTAATCTATACGTCTCGATTATTGCAACTTTCAAGTAAATTTAAAATACAGTAATATAAATTCTCCAATTTCGTTCTTTTTCAAAATAGGTTTGGCTATTCTAAGGTTCTCTGCATTTGTAGATATATTTTAGGATCACCATGTAAATTCTCACAATAGACCTGATGAGATTTTGATAGAATTACATTAAATTTATACATTAATTTAAGGGACACTGCCATGTTGACAATATTAAATCTTCCAATTTATGAAAATGAAACATCTATTCATTTATTTAAATCTTCTTTGCTATCTATAAGCAATTTTTTTCAGTTTTAAATGTATATGTCTTTCATTGATCTTGTTATATTTATCCTAATTACCTTTTTCTATTTGAAGTTATTATGAAATAAATTATTTTTAATTTTACATTTGAGCTGTTTGTTTCTAGTATATAGTGTTAAAAAAGAAATAGCAGGCCCAGAATAGAATCATTGACCCCCATAAGAGCAAACAAAGACTTAATTGCAACTTCAATCTCTCCCAGAAAAGTGACCTTTAAACAGTTAATCTGAAATTTTCTGGTTAGCACTAATGAAGTAATCTGCATGATAAAACCCCTGCTGTTCCCTTCCCCTCAAGAGAAGGTAACTTTGCTGAAATAACTCTTTTCTTTCGCTAATGACTTTCTTGTCCTGCCCAACTTCCTATAAAAATCTGTCATTTTGTGCAGCTCCGAGGAGTATGCTCTACTTATTAGATGGGACGTCACCTTAATTCATGAATCACTTCGTAAAGCCAATTCTCTCTCCAAATTTACTCAGCTGAATTTTTTTTAACAGATTGGCGGCAGCATGGGATATGAAGCGAACTTCCAGTAGCATTAGGAGTCAATGAGAAAACAGTTGTGGTATCCGAAACCCCATTTTGAGTTCACTGTCTTTCTTGCTACAGAAAGGATAGTGGTTAAGTTCATCTCCTTCCAGCTCCATTTTTTTTTTTTTTTTTTTTTTTTGCCTGGAGCTCGTGATCTAATTGGTTTTACATTCCCTTATATTGTTTGGATTCTCTTCCCCCATTCCCCTATTTACTGGGGTTTGCTTTTTTACTCCTTTCCTCAGTCTCAGTCCATAATCTTCACTTACTGGAGTATGCTGGTTTGGTCCACCTGGCAATTCCTAGAGATGCATACAAAGCCTTTTATTAGCCAATGCACAGTAATGTCTAAACAGTTGAATTTAGTTTTTTAAAAGTAGGAATACAATTGATTTTTGTATATTGATCATATATCCTGTGACTGGATCAATTTTGTTTATTAGTTCTAGAAATGTTTTTGTGATTTCTTTGGAATTTTTATTTACAGAAGCATGTAATTCACAAATAAAACATTTTTATATATTTTTGCTTTCCACTTTATGTGCTTTTAATTTATTTTTACTTTTATTCCCCATTAATGTATTAACAAGAATCTCCAGTACAATGTTTAATAGAAGTGGCAAAAGCACTCATTCTTACATATGCTCAATCTTAGGGGAAAAGCATTTAGCATTTCACAACTATATGTAATTTTAGTATAAAAATTTAGTGTAAGATTCCTTAGATCAGGTTGAGGTAGCTCTCTTCCATCCTTAGTTTGTTGTAAGTTTTGCTTTTTTTTTTTTAATCATAATTGGTTCTTGAGTATTGTCAAATACTTTTTCTATTTCTATTGAAATCGTATGATTTTTCCTGCCTTTCTTCTAATATTATGGTATATTACATTAATGGATTATCAGAAGTAAACCATTCCCGAATTCAAGGGGTAAATCCCATTTGATCATGTTGTGTAATCTTTTTTTTAAAATAATTGTTTAAGAATTTTTGCATTTGTGAGAATATTAATCTGTAGTTTGTTGATGTTTTCTTGTGATGTATATCTTTGTCTTTAATATCGGAGTAATATGGGATTCACAAAATGAGTTGGAAAATATTCTTTCTTCCTCTGTGAGACTGAATGATTGAAATTATTTCTTCCCTAAACATATGTAGAATTCTCCCGGTAAAAAGCCCCAGGGATTGGATTTATCTTTGTGGGAAGATTTTTAATTATTAACTCATTTTTTTTAATGTTATGGAAATAATGAGATTTTCTACTTTTTGAATCTATTTTGGTAATTTTTGTTTTTCAAAGAATTTGACCATTTAATCTAAGCTGCCAAATTTATTGGCATAATGGTGACTGTAACATTCCCTAATAATCTTTAAAATTTCTGTAAGGTATGTAGTGATGACTTTATTGCTTTTCTGATTCTGATATTGTTATGGCGCGAACAATTCTGAGACCCACGGAGCCAATTGAGATTAATTATGAGCCTTTATTAGGCGGCCGGCGACTGACTCTCTACCACGCAGGGCTAGAGGAGATCAGCCCCGAGCTTTCAGAGCAGGCAGCTGATAAAGCTCAAGACCATATCCTGGTGGTCTCCTGAACAAGCCAGCAGATTACAGAAGTGGAAGTTGGCTTTTAGCATATCTTTGCCCGGAACAACACCCTTAATTAACAAGTAAATGGATTACAGAAGCAGACATTGGCCATCTACATATTTTATACAATACACTTCCTAAACCACACACAAGCAAGTAGGACAATATCTAAAGATATTTCTTCCCTGTAGCTGACTTAGCTAGTTTGCTCACTTGAAAATTTTCCACCCTTAACAGTATTTTTTCTTCTTTATTTATTTTTAGCCTACTTAAATCTTTGTCAGTAATTGTTAATATTTTCAATGATCCAACTTTTGGTTTTATTGATTTTTCTCTATTATTTTTCTATCTCTTTCATCAATTTCCACTTTAATCTTAATTATTGCTTTTCTCCAGCTTTGCTTTAGGTCACTTGTTTTCTCCTACTATGTAAGGTGGAAGTTTACGTTGTTGATTTGAGACCCTTCTCTTTATCTCATATAAGCATTTAAAGTTAGTAATATTTTTAGCTATATCCCATTGATTTTTACGTGTTGTATTTTTGTTTTTTATTCAGTTTCAAAATATTTTCTAGTTTTTTTGTTATGCCTTCTTTGATCCATGGGTTATTTAGAAGTATGTTTTTAAATTTATAAATATATGGGTATTTATAAATTTCCAATTGTCATTGACCTCTAATTTAATTTCATTATGCTCAAAGAACATTTTTTGTATGACTTTAATAATTTTAAATTATAAAATGATGTTCTGGGTGATCTGGAAAATAAGGTGTAGTCAGCAGTCATCAGGTGGTATGTTCTATGTTTATTTAGTTAGGTTGAGTTGGTTAATAGTGCTGTTTAAGTCTTATTTCCTCCTAATTTTCTATCTAGTTGTTCTTTCAATTATTAAGAGTGGGTATTGAAATCTTTAACTAAAATTTTCAAATTGTCCATATTTCTTTTTTATTTTGTCAGGCTTTGCTTTGCAGGCTTTGCTTTGCATATTTTTAGGCTTCATGGGTAGATGCATATGAATTTATAATTATTATATTCCTCATCTTCTCATCCTTTTTATCTAATGATGTATCTCCTCTTAAAGTCTATTTTCTTTGATATTGATATAGTTACTCATCTATCTTATGACTACTGTTGGTATGGAACATCTATTTTCACTTTTACTTTCAAACTATTTATGTCTTTGAATCTAAGTGTGTGTCTTGTAGACAGGACAGCATAAACGTGGATATTGTTTGTATTTTTACTGAGGTGTTTAAACCCTTCACAGCTAATGTAACTATTGGAATAGTTGACTTTATATATGTTTTTCGCTATGTTTTTCTTATGTCTCTTATCTTTTTGTTGTTGTTCCTTTATTACACTTTACCTTCTTTTATTGTAAATAAATATTTTTATTCTACCATTTTAATTCCATTCTTAATTTTTTTATTATATTTTTTTAGTTATTTTCTTAATGGTTGCTCTAAAGATTACAAAAGGTGTCTTAAAGTTGACTCATTTACATGCATCTAAGAATCATGCTCTCATTTTAGGTTAGTTTTGCCAGCTGCTTCCATGTTGGGTATATACAAGGAATCTATGAGACTCTCTTTGCCAACACAAAAACTGTCCCAAGTCTTAACTGCTGGTAATGGAGACATATCACCAGGTTCACTACTGACCTTTTATGTATGCCTCAGGGACTGGAACTTCCTTTACTTTTTACCTTCTGGGTCCTACTTCATACTAAGTATTCCCACTTATAGAGCTTATATAAGAACCAATGAATAATAAAGTCATTTCTAGAAAGAAAAATCATAGATACCCAAATAAAGTTATCCTTCACGTTTGCAAATGTAGTTATGGCTTCACATATTATTCTAAGATGAAAGTACATATATTTCTCACCAGTAAAGTCAGACAATCAGACAATTATTTGCTATGTTTAGAGCCATCATTATAACTCTAACAACTGTGTAAGGTATGACAGACATAAACTTGAAACAAAACACTTCCAAGAATAATACAATTTAATGGTAATAAAAATACTGCATTTATAATGATTCACATTTATATTTTGAATGGATTATTCAATTACCTTCTAAAATGCTCAGACCAAGCTCTACTGTAGCAATTTAATATTCAATCTAATGAGACAGGCTCTGCCCAGATCCTAGCGGTTCATTGGCATTAAAGCTGCAAAAGAGATACATTTTTCTCCTCTAGTTTACACTATCATAGAAAAGGCAATGGCTCATACACAGCCAACATAGGGAACAAAAAGGACCGGTTTTAATCTATATCACTCTAACTTCGCTGCATTTTTTTATTTTTCATAAAATACCATTACTTAGTGTGTGTATGTGTTTGTATCTCAAAGCTTACTCATGTACTATATAACACACAATAGGTTAATTTATTAAAATATAATCCTATATCCACTTAGGAAATATGTTTATTGCATCTTTTTACAATTAATTATGCTTCACTATACCTCACAAGAGTATGGATTTTCAATAAACTCTTAGTAGTCACACTGATTAGTGTTAAACTGATGGTCTACTCATTAATGGCAGCATTGAATTGCATTGTTCGTTTTCCTATCTCATCAAAAAAAAAAAAAATAGCAAAGCCAGTATTCTCTAGACTAGTACATGGAAGAAATTAGATGTATCCATTAGAAAATTTAAAAAGTTTCTTTTTCCTTGATGAATAGTACGTATTCATATAACAAGCACATAAAAATGAAGGTTACCAAGTTAATTATTATTGTTTTCTGTGTGTTACAGTTATTTCACTGATATTTTTTTTCTTTTGCTGTGTGTGTTTCAACATTTTGATTGTGTATACTAGGTTAAAAATGGGAGTTTTTCTAGACAGTTGATCTCTTGGTTAAATGTCTTTTGATTTGGTTTTGATAGAACTTACAAATGATTGCCTTATATATGGGGAGTCTAAAAGTAACTAATATTATGGATAAGAAGTAGGAGACTTACCAATTGTCTGACCACACAGAACATCATATGTGAACATCCTTCTTGAGTAGTAGTTCTTCTCCACCAGCAGAAGCACTGCAGACAGACTTAGAGCTAAATGCCCAGAATCAGATGTAGAATCCTAGTTCTGTCAAGTATTAGCTGTGTAACTTGGGCAAAGTAGTAAATCTTTTCCATCTCTTATTTACTCATAATGCCTGACTTTTAGGGTGGCTGTGAGGACTAAATGACAAAATGTACATAAAGTGTTATAGACCATGTCTATAATTATAGTGTTATTAGACACTATAATTATTATATGTGTTATTAAGGCATAAGTCCAGGTCTATGACCTTAGGCTGTTGCATGATCTCTGTGGGCCTGAGTTGCCTCATCTGGAAAATGCAGGGATTGAATTGAATGACCTTGATTTTATGATTCCCTTTAAGGAAGAAAAAAGTGACTTGGACATCCAGAAACTGATCTAACCTCATGGCTAGACCTCAAAGTTACCACAAACTGGTCTAACATTCATAGCTGAGCTATAAAAAAATCTCAAAGACTGTCTTCTTGAAACAAGATTACATACAATCCACAAAATATCAAACATCCCCTCTTTTACTAAATAAGTGACCGCTCCTCTTTATCAATTAAAGCTTTATCCTCACTGTAGTCTACCTTCCCTTTAAATAAGGTTTATTGAATTAATCATAAAATTGTCCTCTGATTTCTGACAAAATCCAATCCAAACTAAGCCCCTGCTTCCTTGGACCTTTCCCCAGATTACCTAACAAAAGCCTAATCTTACTGAAGTACCCTGCAGTTCCCCACACAACAAGTATTAAACTCAACTTATTCAACTCCAGGTGTTCATGAAGGTCTTTGGCTGAAGGACATTGACAATTATTTTCAAGCAATCACTTTGAGATACGCACCATTCCACTCGCCACTCACCATTCCCATGAAATCCTCCTTTTTAATATCCAAGTGGAGTTGACCTTTAGCTCTATGGAGAGCTAAACCCATCACCATCACAGCATTATTGGTTTTCATGGAGAAAGAAAGGAATCACAGTTGACTTCAAGACTTCATTCTGAAAGGACACAAAATTGATTTTTACTATATGATTTAGAGATCAAATTCTGCTTTACAATTGTTCCTGGTTCCTAAATTCCCATTTCTAAGGGCTCTTATAATACCTCTGCATTTGTAGATAGATAATTATTTAAAAACTGAAAAGATAACTAATAATCAAAGCTGAAGAAAAAAAGATATTTTAATGTGAAGTCTAGGGCATAGAAGTTTGGTTGGACTTTTAGGACTTCTCACTTGCTCATAGCTGGAAGGAGGAAAGGGCACAAAAATTCAGACTTGTTGTGTCCCATGACACTTTGTCCCATGAAATCTTTCTCTGTTCTTCCCCTTCCCTGACTCCACGCCCATATGTAGTTCTTTTCCCTGACTTTCTTTCCCCAGCCTCAGCCAGCATGACTCCATCCTTGTCTGGTGTCTCAGTCACTGTTTGAGACAGGTCTCTTCTGCAGAGGCCTAGAAACACTGAAGGCCTGGAGTTTTGCAGAGGTAGCAGGTTTCTCAGGCAGGTATGAAGGAACTGATGAGCAAGCAAGAGTGTTAGATCCCTTCAAGGATTCTTAGGGGGTAGAGGAGTGGTAGAGGTGGATAGGCGAGCAGTGTAATTCTCCAACAGACAGCAAAGTGCTTGGCATATTTCATGTCCAAACTCCCCAAAGAATACTCTGCCAGCCTTAGCAACAACAATAAGTTTAGCTTCCTTAACTACCCACCTCACTGTCTTTTATCATGAGGAACATAGATTTTATATGAGTTTGGTCAGAGCATCAGCAGTTACTTTTCTTTATTTTTAGAACTGTTTTCCAATTTGTTATTAGTGTCCCCATTAGAGACCCCAGGACTTAATAGTTTGTCAGAGGATCTTCTTTATGTTCACTATAACTGGGATTGGAATGCTATACAATCAGGAATCCTTACATTCTGTTAGATTCTTTATTCTCTCATTAGACTTTGTTTCTCATAATCCTGCTAGGGAGTGAGTATAGAAGAGTACAGCAGTGGACATTTGGCATGGACAAAGAACACAGGCCAGATGCCGAGGCTATAAATCAGGGAAGATCTTATGCTGGCTCCACTCAGCTCCTCGCCTGCCATCTTTTCCCTGATCCTCTTTTTTGGAGGTTCCTATTTCTCTGGGAGATCTTGGTAAGTTTCCTTAGACTAAACTGAATGCTCATTCAGTGGTCTGCCCACTTACACTCCATTAATTCACACTATTCTTGCCTGACCCTCCAGCGCCTGGGACTGACTAGTCTTTATCGATCTTTAGGGAAGTAGTTTAGACATCTATCACCCTCACTGCCCCAGAATCTTAGTCTTTACTGGACTGGAAGCCCCGAATTTCAATTTTTGTTTCCCCAGCCATAGGAGACTGTCAGATCTCTCAGCTCCAAATTCTACTTCACTTTTTGCCATCTCACTGCTTACAACTGGCAGTTACCATAAGGAAAAGCAATAAAGAAAGCTGGCCTCACTATAGTGACAATAAAGCTTCCTTTTACTCTGAGTTTTAGGCCCTTAGTACCTGTATGGCTTGGTTGCTCTCTGATACTGTCAAATCGATCTCTTTTAAATTTTTTTTAGTTTTTATATTTTTCTGAGAGGAGGGTTGATCTCATACAAGCTATCCCATTGTGCTTGGAAGGGAATGTCAATATCCACCAAGGTATATGTCATTTTTTGCAAAGTAACCCATCCCCAGAATTGTTGATACAGCCACATAATAGGCTGTGTCCATTACGGTTCTTTATTTGTAAGCCACAGAAACTCTCAGTAACTTCATCAGAAAAGAATTGTATTAAAAGAAGATTGTTGTGCCTAACATAATTTGAGAAACAGCTGAAAATCATCCTTTATTTTTGTTTATGTCACTTTTCTCAAGGTGAAGATTGCAGGGAGAGCTTCTCATTACCTTTACTCGTTTAGATGTGCCTGGGGCCCATGAGTAATGCTCTCATAGAGATGACCCACTCATGGAAATAGGAAATTGAAATGCAGATACCAAAATAAAAGGTTTGTGGTTACTTGGGAACTACAACACAGCTACCTATAGTATTAAGGAATTGTCATCAAAGAATGTCCTTATCGTGCAATTGGTTTGAAAATATCCTGAGGGGGTGAAAGGAAGTTGCTAAGATCTGACCTGCTCTGTGCTGGCTAGCAAAAGCTTTTCTGGTACATTCTGTTTTCCTTCTCCTATTATCCCTAGTATATTCTTTGTTCTGGATATGAAGATTGTGTCATCCTCATCTTTGCATTCTTAGCAGGGACTCACAAAGTAGGTACCCCAATAAATGGTTATGGAAGTTATCAAAATCAGTGGTTAAAAGCAGCACCAAATTATCTGAACAAAAAAGTTCATATGGTAAAAATAAACAAGTTTGAGGGCAAGGAAACAAGAGCTAGAAACCAGAAGTTCTCCCATATGGCCCAGATGGCAGGTACATGGGCCATCTGCCAGATCTTGAGATAGCTTCAGTCTGCCATTTTGACATTTTCTGAGAGTAGGAACATGGCCTTCAGGGCTGACAGGAAAATCAGCACCACAGTTGTGCTCAGATCATGATTAGGGCAGGAATGTGGGCCAGAGTTAAGTCCTTCTTAGGGTGATTCTGCCTGAACTGCCCTGACACTTTATATAGTTGAGTAGAGAGCCAGCATGTGATTGCTGTCCTAAAAATATTTAGGAGTTCTAAACAAAAATTAGAGAGTCATTGTGCTTCTTTTTTGTGGAGTATTTTTATACCAGAATCACAAAGCATAACCTTGCTCGATTTTCACTGCCAGCTTACTTTCAAGTTCTAATGTGGCATCTACACTTCACGTTAATTGGTATGCTTTTAATTTAAATGCAAAATCACTTTCATAAATTTTCTGTATATATACTTATATTTGGAGTATATTTAATATACTCCAAAATCTTAAATAAAATTCCAGGATTCCAATATTTAAAAATCTAGGTGGTAGCTAGAAGTAACTTATCATTGTTCTCAACAAACACATACATCTCACATATCATTTAAGGCTTAATGATGATTAAGTGTATTTAGTAAATTCAGGAAGACTTGAAGAAATGAACCTCACCTTTCTGTTGGTTGCATAAAAAGGTCCTTATAATAAACAATGTAAACACTTGAAAATGTTTTCTCCCATGGCCAGTTCCTCAAAGCATTTGCTTTCTAACAAATGTGGTAAAATATAAATATTTCCATTATAGATACTTGAGGATAGATGCAAACTGGGTAGATTTAAATTTTCTAACAAGCTTAAATTTGAGGGATCTTGATTTGCGCAGGAATGGGAGTTGGCAGGAGGTCAAGTCATGCATAGTTCTAGCCAATCATTGTGAATCCTCTACCATCATTAATTTAAGATAGCATGTACATTTATTTAATTTATAAAGCTTTTCATTTTTATATATCATCTCTAAAATGTAGGTAGTGTTATTAATGATGTGTGCTCCACATCATACACTTTGCCTAGATTATTATACGTAGCCCTCTCATAATCTACAAAAGAGCTACTATTCAATCTTATTTTTCATCCAAGGAAACTGAAACTAAGACATATTTTTTTCCTCATTTTAGAATTGTGTAATACCAGGTAAAGAGTGGTACATAGCTTAGGCCATACCTGTTGGAGCAGATATTTAACTTGGTTCTTTAGAGTCGAGTCACAGGGATTTTTAACCAAGAAGGTGAACCAGGCAGGAATCATCTTTCAGTCAAAGTCACAAATTATCTTACAAAGGAGGTCTCCAATCTGTACACCTCAACTTAATGATTAGCGAACAAGAGGCCTTTACTGGGAAAATATCTTTTAACTTTACTAGTCTTCATCTTATAGTCAATAAATCTTTAAGTAGTTTTTATTATCATTAAGGTAAAATAGAATAAAATATAATACCTGTCCTTGAGAAGATGGTAGGCTTATGAAATGCAATGTAATCAGGACTTCACTCTTTATTGGTGAATTTAAACATAAGAGCAGGAATTAAAGCATGGGATGGGAAAAGCTGGGTCACTCAAGCAGTCAGTTAAATCATCTAGGTCATTCAGGGCTTTCTACAAGGGGAACTTCATGGGTCAGGCAGCTTGGCTTTGAGAGAAGTAAAAAGTGCCCTGAGAGAGCTCCAGAGAAGTAAATAAAGGGAGAGGATGCATTATATCTGGAGGAGATGGAAACAGAATATATGAAATAGTTTGCACTGGAAGTCCAGGATCAGTGTCATGGGTAGGGGGAGGAGGGTTCCCAATCATGCTCAGATTCTGAAGCTGACTATCAAGTAATCAAAGGCTTCAGAGTTCTAATGTGCCCATCAATTGTTGCAGGAGTAGTAATAACATCATTGTAACAAGACATGGTAAGAAAAATTAGTAATTTTTTAGTCTCATTTTAGTCAGATGAATGCAACACTTTCAAGTCATTGATATCTGTAGTATAAATACCTGACAATTAATTATTTTTTTATTTTAATATAAGTGACTGACATTAGGCTTTTGATTGCTGAAGCATCCACTTCAAAGACATCTATTTTAAATAAATACTTTACCTGGTACATGAATAGATACAAAGCTAGGCTGTCCAACCCATGAAGTTCCCCTTGTAGAAAGCCCTGAGTGACCTAGATGATTTAACTGACTGCTTGAGTGACTCAGCTTTTCCCATCCCATGCTTTAATTCCTGCTCTTATGTTTGAATTCGCCAATAAAGAGTGAAGTCCAGAAACCCTAAGCACCCTATGAAAGGCAGATTCCCAGGTTCTCTCACTTTCTCTCTACCTGCAACCTCTCTGTGTGGCTCTCAGGGTGCCGTATACCTTCCAGGACTTGTGAGTAATAAACCCTGTTTTTTCAAAATTCTCTGATGGTTGTTGCTGAGGTGCATCCTGCAATCATACTAAGAACCACAAAGTCCTGTCCATCTGTAACATAGGCTCAGATTGGGAAAATATCTGTTTAGCTGTTACAAGCAGTACAGGCCCAAATGAGTGCCCCCAGCCATTCCTAGACAAGAACATCACTATCAATTGGCTGAGACATATACAAAACAGTATTTTTATATATAAGTATGGAAAAAATAAAATGTTACAAAGCACTATTTTCAGTTCATTATGGACAAATCTTATGCCTATAACCCTCTTGGCTTTTTATATAGTATATCACGTGTTTGAATTCTCAGTATGTATCTTTTGAAATAGAATTCACATACCATGTAATTTATCCATTAAAGTGTAAAATTTAATATTCTTTAATATATTCACAGAATTGTGCAACTGTCACTAAATCTAATTTTAGAATATTTTTCCCTCAAGAAGAAACCCTAAACCCATTAGTGATCACTTACTTATTCCTCTTCCCCTCTAGGCCCTGACAAACATTGTTCTATTTTCTTCCCATCTGTTTGCCTATCCTAGATATTTCATATAAATAGAATCATGCAATACATAGTCTTTTATGACTGGCTTCTCTCATGTAGCAAAATTTTTTTCAAGATCTATCCATGTTGTAACATGTGTCTGTACTTCATCCTTCTTATTGCTGATTTTATTTCAATGTATGGATATACTATATTTTGTTCATTCATTAGTTGATGGACATTTGAGCTGTTTCTACTTTTTGACTATTGTGAATTGTGTTACTATGATCATATGTGTACAAGTTTTTGTGTGAATATATGCTTCCAGTTTTCTTGGACATTTACTTAGGAATGGAATTGCTGGGTCATATGGTACCTCTATGTTTACTTTTGAGAGAACTGTTTCCCAAGACCATCTGGTGTTTAGAGAACAGAGGAATTAAGCCAGCTCAAAATTCGTACAGTATAGGAACGACTATAACTTATATCACCTACATTTTAGATGAAACAAAGACCTGAGAACATGAGTCAGATCAAATTTTGGAAAGCAAAAATAGACAAATCATGAGATCTAGATAGAACAAAACAAATTTGGTGAAATAAATAAGTATGATGCTGACTGACCTGAGAAGGAGAAAATTCATTTTGTCATCTTTTTCTTCTTAAAACTTCATGCTACTGGCAAATTGTGTTCTTTGTTTTTTTAACTGAGTATCTTAGGTATAATAAAAAGCATCATTTTTGACACTGACACCTAATATACACAGCACTAATAAGACAAAAAGAGAAAACAAATGTTTATAAACTGATAAGTGAAGTAAAATTTTAAAACTCTGGGCATTTATGATACAAAAAAATAAATAAATGTCTTTTTAGCACTCTCTGAAGCTCCGATGGAGGGTACAAGATACTATGTTGTATCCTTTAGGGAGACCTAATACATTTTTGGAAATCCATATGCAAGTATAGACAAAACTGTTTTCCAGAGCTGCAAACCATAGAAGCACCAGCCCAAGTGCATGCCCTGTGGACACTCAGCAAGTCTGTGCAATGAGGGTGGTCACGTGGTTTCTGCTGGTTATCTCTCTCCTGCTGCAGCTTATTCCTAGCCACAGTGTCCTTACCTTGGAAAAGTCCTTTGGCTTCTTTTAAGAACTTCTGTGTCTTTTTGTCCTTTTTGTCAGGAAAGTTAAGGAAGTTCTCTTTTGGATGACCTGAGCTAAAGCACTCTAGAGGCTGTTTCCCTTCAGTGGAAGGACATACATTGGGGTTAGGTAGAGGAACAGCACACATCTCACAGAGAACTATTGTCCTCTGCAGTCTGTAAGGTGATAGCCATGTTCGGGGCAGATTGAAAGAAGCCTGATTTGTTTGTGGACATGTTATGCACAAAAATATCTGGTAAGCTAGGAGGTAGCCAGCGAGCAGAAACACGGCCATGTGCAGATGTGGGTTTGTGTAGGGGCTTTGCTCAGTTAAAGAGTCAGCATCCTCTTGCGAAAAATAAAGCATCTGAACAGCTAATCTCTACAGATGCCTATATAGAAAGATTCTGTAGTTTTTGATAGCAGCTCTTCTCTCTGGACCCCAAAGGTCCTCCCTGATTATAACATTGCAATCACAACTCCAGTGACCCTAAAGTTTAACCCAGCCTCCCCGAATACTCAGGGTAAGAATGGGCATTCAATGAGTATTCAGTACACAAGAGTTTGCTTCTTTTACCTAATTCTGGATTCAGAACTTTAGAAATGAGTCCTTTGTTCTTTAACATTTCAAAAGAGAAATAAAACATATTCACTCAAATATTCAAATAATAGAACTAAACATCTTTAACTCAATAACTGAGCAAATAAATACATCTAATACTACATTTTCAATATTGACCAATTCCTTAATCCTCCTCACTTTCTCTCATTGTCTTATTACCATCTCCCCTTCATCACACTTCCTAAATTTCATAGTTTGTGTCTATATCCACTATGTGCACCTTTGTTCCCCTTTTAATTCTTAGCACTCACATAACAAAACCACAACCCTAGTTAACCTCAATCATCCATGTTTCCTGTGTCTACACTTAGGCAGCCAAATTGAATGGAGAGGAATACGCAGTTATTTTGAGAGTGATGACCGAAAACAGTGTACACTAAATGCTGCTGGAGAACATAATGTGCTTCCATGTCTATTCACTTCTCTCTTCTATTGGACCATTTTTAAAACTTTCCCTGAGTCTTCTAACTTCCAGCATCTCCTTGTAAATCTTACGCTCAGCTTTTTATTTTCCTTACTTCTAACTTCACTAGAAACATAAAGAAATCAGGAAAGAATTTCCACAAGCTGCCCCCATACTGCATTCACCTACATACCAGCCTCCGACCTGTATATTGGGGAGCTTCATACATATATACATATGTATATATGTGTGTGTGTATATATATATACATACATATATATATACATACATATATATATACACACACATATATATATACACACATATATACATATGTATATATGTATGAAGCTCCTCAATATACAGGTCGGAACATATACATATATATATATACATTATTTGATATATGAAGCTATGCATGTGATGTATATGTATACATATGCTACATACATGTATACACATATATATATATATATATATATATACACACACACACACACACATCTATTTAAGGACAAAGGCTCATCAATGATTTCCTCTCTCTCCTCTCACAATTTTTTACTTTTCCTTGAATTATTTTCAATAACATCCAAGTATTATATCTTCTATCTTACAATAATTAAATAAAACCCTTCTTTTTGCCTATTTTTTAGCTAGCTACTGCCCCATTTTGCTCCCCTCTTCACCAAAATTTCTTGATAAATTTGTCATTATTCACTGTCCCCAACTCCTCTTCATCCATATTCTATTAAGCCCACCCCAGTCAGACTATTGGCACTCCACCAAAACTGCTCTTGTCAAGTCACCAATTGTTAAGTCACATTTTCAAAGTAAACAATCGATTCTCAGTTTCCACCTAACTCATTTGACAGAGCTCATTACTCCTCCATCATGATGCTCATTTTTCTCTTATCTTCCAAAATAACACCATAGACTTGCTTGAGTATCCTTATAATATGGCAGATTAGACAATCCAAGAAAGAAGAGGAGGAAGCAGCAATACTTTTTGGCTTAAGCCCATATTGTCAATTCTGCAATACTGTCCTTTTGAAGTGAGTCACTGAAGTCCAGTCTACTCTCAAAGAAAGGGGAATTAGGCTTCACTTTTTGGAATGTCAAAATTTTGTGGACATATTTAAAACTGCTTGGTATAGTGACTTACAGTGATGAGCTCAAGGAAACTTGAGTTACTAAATCTAGACTCACATAACCATTTCCATCAGTACCATGGCAAACCTAAAAACTAATAGAGAAATGTTAGAGGAACAAGTTGGAATTTCATGAAGTAATAAATTGTATTTTAAATATTCTTTCACTGTGAAGTAGAGATTGTTAATCTCCCTCCCATCCCCCAAGAATCAGAAAAATAGCAACCCCAAATCAGAGAGTCAGTAACTTTCTGTTATATATTGAATTGTATTCTCCTCAAATTTTTATGTTGCAGTACTAACCCTGAGTACTCAGAATGTGACTGTTTGAGAAAAGGGCCTTTGTAAAAGTGATTAAGTTAAAAGCGAGGCCCTTAAGTTGGCTTCTGATCCAATCCAATTGGTTTATTCATAAGAGGAAAATTTGACAGAGACACTAAAGTATGCATGTACAGAGAAATGATATGAGGACAAAGCAGTCAGCAGGCCCCCATACATAAACTAAGGAGAGAAGCCTGGAACAGATCCTTCCCTTTTGGCCCTCAGAAAAATCCTAACCTGTTGACACTTTAATCTGGGATTTTTAGCCTCCAGAATTGGGAGAAGATAAATTTCTGTAGTTTAAACCACTTAGTCTGTGGTGATTTGTTTGGGCAGCCTTAATAAACTAATACATTTCCTAATATAAAATCTTTTTTTCTTAATTCCCAAAGATTTTTTCTGTTATATATTTATAATATGTCACCACACAAAAAGAAGATCTGCAACAGTTCTCTGTTCTGATTATTTCCCAACCATACTCTGATTACTTTCCATATTTTTAATCGTCTCTTTGCCTAACAACTGCACTAGGATCTCTAAAATGTGCATTTTATGTTTATTTTCATGAATACCAACCTATGTTTTTAATTTTATGAGTCAACTTGACTGAGCCATGAAGTGCCAAGATACTTATTTAAATATCATTCTGGGTGTGTCTGTGAGAGTGTTTCTGGGTAAAATTAGCATTTGATAGGCTGTCTGAGTTAAGTAGATCGCCTTCCCTAATGTGGATGGGTAGCATCCAACCCACTGACAGCCTGAGTAGAATAACAAATAAGTGAAATAAGAGAACTTGCTCTCTGCCTGACTGTCTTCAAGCTAGAACACTGGTCTTCTCTTGCCTTTGGATTTCAACTCAGACTGAAATTTACACTATCAGTTCTGCTTCTCAGACCTTTGTACTTGGACAAGAACCATACCATCAACTCTCCTGGGTCTTTATCTTGCTGACTAGATCTCAAGACTTCTCAGCCTCTATAACTGCATGAGCCAATTCCTTATAATAAGTCTTTATATATATATATATATTTGATTGGTTCTGTTTCTCTGGAGAATTCAGATTAGTACGCTATCTTTCATTATAGGAGTGAAAAATGAGGCTATCACATTTTAGTATGAACAGAGAACAAATATCAGTTAATTAAAAATACCATTTCTTTGAGCTGACTTAATCATACAACATGCCAAGCTCCTTTTTCTTTATTAAAATAACAAAGTTTTATGCAGTGTGTAATAAACTTTCATGTGTCACAAAATAATCCCATTGTCTCTGGGATCACTGATAGCCTTAATGGTCTAGAAAATTTTAAATTATGGCCAAATTATAGAGAATCTTGCAATAAGATTTTCTAAAGTGAAACCAAATCAGAAAAATCCATCAGCTGGTATTAAAAGACTACTTTTTTCAGAATCAAACTGCTTGAAATCTAAGAAAATAAAAATTAATCAGATGAAACATTGCCAAAGCTACCTTATGGCATGTGCTTCTACTTGTTCTCTTTTCTGTTATAACAGATGAACTATTCATGATCTTTCCAGGACCAGCCCCTCCATCTGAGCTTGGCACCCTCTTCTCACCACTGGGAATTCTCCCTCCCTCTCTGCATCAATTTTTTCCTCTATTAATTCTTCCAGCAAGAATACAAATAAGGAATCAAATGTGTCCCCTCTAATCTCTTTTCCCCACTTCCCTCTACAGTTTGTCTCGCTTCCCAATTTATCTCCTTCCTTTACAACAAAACTTACAGAAGGTATGTATGTAATTGCTGTTTCTAATCATTTTTTTTATCTTTTTTTATTCTCTCTTGAATGCAATCCAATTATTTCTCCTGAAGCTATTCTTGTCAAGGTCACAGTTACCTCTGCAATACTAAAAAATGTTTAAAAACTTCTATGCATCAAGGGACACAATAAATAGAGTGATAAGATAACCTATAGGATGGAAGAAAACATTTGTAAATCACATAAAAGATTAATATCCAGAATATATAAACAATTTGTTTAACTCAACAATAGCAACAACAATGAATGTTAAATGAACAAAGAACTCGAAAAGACATTACTCCAAAGAAGATATTGAAAATGACCAATGTTTTGCCACCCTCAAGTGTGCCTTTTGAGATACTGATTTTAAGCTGGTTATTAAGAAAAAAAGACTGGTTATTAAGAAAAAAAGACTCGGAAAGAACTTTTAAACTTTCCCCTTTCCTGCCTAAAGTAATTCAGATAAAAAAAAAAACAAAAAACAAAAAAACAAAAAACCCTGTAATAGGAAGGAAATCTTAGCATATTCACTTTAGCCTATTTGAATTATGTGAAGACAGGAAGGATCCAAGAAAAAATCTTTTTGCTAGATTCCCCTAGTGTCCCATTGTTTCTGGGTTGCTCATCAAGAATTCATTTGCCATATGTTGTCTTACTGTGAATTACCTGCTTTCCCTTTGAATTCCTACATCTTGCCTCCCTTTTCCTTTGCCCAAAATGGAATTTAAACCTCAACTGCTCAAAGCATCGTTAAGTCTAATATCTTATGGCATCCTCAAATGTACAACTGTAATAAACTTTGAACATTTTCTCTTATTAATCTGTCTCTGTTAAATTTAATTATTAGCCTCCTAGAAGAACTTAGAAGGTGGGAGGGAAAAATTTCTTGTGCTCCCACAATATACAAATGGTTAATAAGCACATTAAAAAGATGCTAAACATCACCAATCATTAAGAAATGTAAATCAGAACCACTTTGAGATGCCATCTCACACCCACTAGGATGACCACTATCAAAAGCAAAACAGAAAATAAAACAAGTGTTGAAAAGAATATGAAAAAATTGAAGCTCTTGTGCACTATTAGTGAGAATGCAAAATGGTACAGCTTCTGAGTCTAACATTATGGTGGTTTCTCAAATAATTAAAAATGAAATAAGCATATGATCATATGATTCATTAATTCCACTTCTGAGTATATACCTAAGATAATTGAAAACAGGGTCTTGGAAAGATATATGTGCACCCATGTTCATAGTAGTATTTTTCACAATAGTTAAGAGTTAGAAGCAACCCAAATGTCCATTAACAGATGAATGGATAAATAAGATGTGATATATACCTATAATGGAATATTATTCAGCCTTGTAAAGGAAGGACATTCTGTCATATATTACAGTCATGGATAATCCCTGAGGACATCATGCTAAGTGAAATAAAGCAGTCACAAAAAGACAAATACTGTATGATTCCACTTATATCAGATACATAGAGTAGTCAATTTATAAAGATAAAAAGTAGAATTCAAGATATTGGAGAAAAGGGTAATGGAGAGTTGTTGTTTAATGAGCATAAGATTTTGTTATTCCAAAACAAAAAGTGTTCTGGAGATTGGTTGCACAACAACGTGAATGTACTTAACACTACAGAATTATACAATTAAAAATGGTTAAGACAATAAATTTTCTGTTATGTGGATTTTGCCATAATTAAAAATTAAAAAGAAAATTATTTAAAAGTCTGAATAAAGAAGTTGTGGTACATATATATAATGGAATATTACTCAGCCATAAAAAAAATAAAACCTTATTATTTGCAACAATGTGGATGGACATAGAGGGCATTATAAGAAGTGAAATAAGTCAGAAAAAAATAAAGACAAATTTCATATGATTTTACTTGTATGTGGAATCTTAAGAACAAAATAAATGAACAAACAAAGTGAAAACAAGCTCATAGATGTAGCAAACAAACTGGCGATTGCCAGATGGGAGAGGGTTTGGGGAACTATGTGAAAAAGGTGAAGGGATTAAGAAGTATAAATTGTGGAGATGTAAAGTATCACAAAAGGAATATTGTCAATAATATTATAATAACTATGTATAATGCCAGGTGGGAACTAGACTAGTTGAGAGGTCACTTCATAAATTATATAAATATCTAACTGCTATGTTACAAAACTGAAACTAATATAAAATAATATTGAATGCCAATAATAAATGAAAAATAAAAATTTTAAAAAGTCTAAATAAAAGAGAGACTTCATCCTATTACTATTCTTCAAATCTATCATAATTATAGAAATATTTGGAACAATAACATACTGTGTTGAAGAAAAATTCAGCTGAGCTTTAGTAATTCTTTTATACTTAAATAAATTACTAATTAATCTGCTCATATAGGGTTATTTTTACAACTCTTAATAAAGTTAGTAAATTTATAAATAAAATGATGTTTGACTATATTTACATGTATTCTCAATGAGAGACATCTGGAATGCAATGTGCCAAATACAAAAGGCTTTTTGGGGATGGGATATGAAATAGTTTCTTTATAAATTTTTTCTTTGTGATGTTCTGTGTTGTTTGAACTTTAAAAATAAAACTGTGACCATTTTTTAAATCTATTATAAATTTTAATTTTCTTTTTGTCATGGTATCAAACCTGGGTGCTTTTCTATATCTAAAGATTAGAAGTTGGGATCAGATGATCTATAATATTCTACATTATAAAAGTAGGATTCTAACTCCTTTTGATTTAAATAAGAAGACTTTCCTTATTTTAGTTCTAAAGGACATGAAACCAGATGTTATAGAGAAAGATCAGAAGTCAAATATTATAAACTCTTTTATGTCTGACAATGAGATACTTCTAGCAAATGGTACTTTTAAATTAAATGTTAAAATTTCCAAACATGGTCCATAAAATTAAAGACCAAAAAGAAGTTCTTAACGTAAGAGAATAAGCAGAAAATGTATATAATAATATGAAAAGATAGCAGAATGCAGCATACGTGAGAACAATTCATCTTACAAACTAATTGATGACTTAGCCTTGAAATATATGAACAAGATAATGAACTAATGAAGGCTTGGGTTCATCATCTGAAGAACATGCTCACTGGCATGACAAAAACTGGAAATGGGTTGGAAAGCAAAAAAAGCAAGACAAAATAAGAAATCTACCTATGTATAGATATCATCTTTAATAGATTTTTAGTAAACATGTCCACTGACTTTTGAAATCATTGTGGTTAAATGAATGGAAAGTTAAGGACTTCGAATATTTCTTTGGGCTTTATACAACAAACATGAAGTGCAGTGCAAGACCATGAGTATCCATGCTTAATGTTGTTGTATGTTTGAAAAGATTTAACCTATAGCAGGGAAGAAATAATTTTGACGAACTCTGATTTCCTCATGTTCAATATGTTCAAGACATACAGGAGTTAAAGAATGAAATGAGATCAAAATATTAAAAAATATAGAAATACAGAAAACATAGAATGTTAGATAATATTTTGGCCATGTGCCTGACTAGCAAGCAAAACTCCCATTTTTATATATTTAAAGTTAAAAAGACCTGAGAAATCATTCTAAGTATGGACAAAAAGAATCTGGAGCCCCCAAATTTTAAGAAGTCACCCAAAATTCAGAAATTCATTACTGGTTTTGGGTCTAGGAAAACATATACACAAGGGCCACTTCTAAAGAGTCCTTGGTAGTAGGGATAGCTATAACATGGCAAGGACTTTGCGAAGGTCTGTCTTGATAACCCATGGTTCAGGGATACGACAATCAATGTTCTTTTGTAGACATCATTGGCAGAGATAGCAACTATCATTTTGTTAAAATTGATGTCCAGATCCACTCTTTTTAACATTGGGAGATTATAGAGGAAATTTTATGGATGACTAGTCCAAGGAAGGCAACAGCCTCCTTATCACTCTATGAGAAGATAATTGTAATGGATATCTTTTGAGTATCCTTCTGCCCTGATTCTTTTCATTTTGTATTCATCCACAGATGAATCATCCTAAAATGCCATACTTTTCTTTCTCTTACTCCCATACACTATAACATGTAAAAATCAATTTTACTCTGTGAGATTAAAATAATTTTATGCACTTAAAGTGAATCTCATTATCTATTTCAAACAACTGTAAATACCATATACACAATAATAATATTAAACAAATTAAACAAAGGCAAAGTGAAAGTTAACTAGTTTAAAAAAAAAAAATCAAAGTGAGGACAAAGAATAACTCCAAAGTATACACACTATTGACTATCAATTCAGCTCTGAGTTTTCTTAAGAACAGAATGTAAAAGCAAAAGAATCAGTAATAAGTTCTTGAATGTTTCCTAGATGAAAACAATAGCTGATCAAAGAAAACACAGGTACTGTGTTTTTCATGATACTGAGATATAAGATACATGATGACAGAGGAGGCCATGTATTACCATCATCTCTATAAAATAATATGTTGTGAAGTTCACCAATTGTTTATTATATTGTCCTTCAATTTGTGTCATAAGCATGACTTCTCTGAATAAATTGAAAATCCATCATAAGCTGACCAACTCTTGCATTATCCAAAACTGCCACTTCCCATTCCAGGCAAGTTTACATCTCCACTGACCCAAGACCACACCCTCCTTCTATCAGCATCAGAGTCCGTTCTATTCACATTCTTCCCTGGACCCTTCTCAATGAGACATGTTATTTAACATCTAGAAAAAAAATGGGGACAGATTATTATAGAAAATACCACTGTATTGTCAGGATTCTTAATATTTTATTGTATTCTGCCAATCTCAAACTCCATGTGGAGTATTTGACCCCAGTCTATACTGATGTGGGCACTTTTGATTTCTCTACTCCTGCCCCCATTGGAAGTATATTTACAATGAAAATATCCTTCAAGGATAAAGGGGACACCAAGATATTCTTGGGTGAAAGGTAACTAAGAAAATTTTCTACCAACAGACCTACCCTAAAAAATGTTAAAGGAATTTCTTTCAATAGAAAAGTATGATAAAAGGTGGAACTCTGGAACACCGAGAAGGAATAACATGATAAGCAAAAGTATGAGTAAGTGCAAAAGGCTTTCTCCCCTTGAATTTTCTAAATTATTTCTGTTGACATAATTATATGAAAGTTATATTATGTGAAAATTATATCATTGTGTGATTATCAATATATATAAAAGAAATATTTGATAATTGTGTTATAAAAAGAGAAGAAAATAGGATGCAAAAGAAAATAAGGTTTCTACATTTCACCTGAACTGGTAAATGACAACATCACTCTGAGGAGTGATGCGTATATCTGTAATACCCAGAGCAACCACTGAAAGCTGTGCAGAGTTACACTAAAAACACTATTAATAAATCATAATATACTCTAAAATTATTCAAGTAAACCATAGGAAGACAAGACAATAAAACTTTAGAAAGACAAAACTAAAAGCAAAAAATAAAAAGGTAGATTTACATCCTCATACATCAACAAAGATATTAAATATAAACAGTTATAAATACATTAATTAAAAGAAAAAGATTGACAGAATATATTAAAAAAATATGACTCGGGACTTCTGGTCTAGATGGCAAAGTAGGTAAACATTGTGTTCACCTCCTCTTATGACCACACCAAAATTACAACTAAACTGCAGAACAATCAACACTGAGAACTGCCTGAAGACTAGCTGAACAGAAGTCCTATAATTAAGACACCTCAAGACTGGTAGGAAGGGTGGAAATGCAGAGTAGTCAAATCTCACACTTACATGTAATGGTTGAGAATCAGGAGAGAGATCTTGGCTGGGAGGTCACCCCCTGAGGAGAGAGGGGTTCCAGCTACCCATTGGGCTCCCCAGCCCAGGGGTTCAATGCCAGAAAGAGAAATCCCCATAACTTCTGGTTATGAAAAACAGTGGAGATTGTGGCTGAGTTAGACAAAGGGCTGCTGGAGTCCCTGGCATTCCTCTTAAAGGACACTGCACATAGATTTACTCACTGACGGACTCACTCGCTCTGATCTCCAGCACTGTGGCATCAGCTCAGAAAGCAACAGGGACATACGAAGAGGAATTGAATTGTCTGGCTTCAGGGCAAGGGCTGGAGGGGCAGCTCTGTCCAAACAACCTTTATTGTTCCTTTGTTGAGCTCTCACCCCACACTTTAAGGCACAAGCATGTGCCAAATCTGAGTCCCCTTCAACCTATATAACACTGTTCACCCTGCACTGGTGATTCCTTGACATCTCACCCCACCCAACTTTTGGGTCCACTCAAGCTTCCAGAGTCTTTTGTATATAAATGGCATATCTTGGCTTGTGCTGTGCACTTTCCTAAAAATCTCTCAAAGAATCCAAAGCTCCAAATAGGAGTGCCTGGTCTCAGCATGCCCCATACCTTTTGCTAAGTGGCTCTAAGCCCAGCTCTATTGGCGGCCTGCCTCAGTTCACAGCTTAGCCTCTCCTAGGCACCTCTAAGCCCAAAGCAAGTGGCAACCATCTGCAGATCACTTCGTAGTTCATGTTATGTGGCCTGAGGCTGGGCACAGGCAGCGTTGATTTTGGCCTGCACCAGAGCCCCTCCTAAGAGGGTCTAGAAGCAACACACCCAGTGACCAGCTTTATAACATGCCAGAGCACCACATAATGAGTTACATAAATGACACACTCAAAGGGCAAACTTGGCTGGCACCAGAGACCTATAAAGTGAATCCTGCTCTGTGGAGTCAGCCTCTTACAACAGCTTTTTCTCTCTAGTAATAGCCAGTCTTCACAGCCAGTCAATCTGAGGGTCAATCCCACCCAGTGATGTGTCAACAGCAATTATGGCTCGACTACAACAAGAGGGCACACAGAGCCCACACAAAGGACACCCATAGAGCACCTGACACAGTGAATAGGGAGACTATGCCCCTGGCTTCACAGGATACCTGCCATATAAGACCACTTTGTCAAAAGTGGAAGACATAGCAGATCTACCTAATGCAAACAACAACAACAACAACAAAAACAAACACAGGGAGGCAGCCAAAACAAAGAGACAAAGAAAGATATCCCAAATAAAAGAACAGGACAAAAATCAAAAAAAAAAAAAAAAAAGCTAGACTAAATGGAAACAAACCATCTACCAGATACAGAATGCAAAATACTGGTTAAAAGGGTGCTCAATGAACTTAGGGGAAGAATAGATGAACTCAATGAGAACATCAGCAAAGACATAGAAACCATAAAAAGACCAGATTATATATGAAAACCATAATCATAAAAATGAAAAATATAGGGAATCAACAATAGATTAGATGAAGTGTAGGATTAAGTAGCAATCTGGAATGCATGGTAGCAGAAATTACCCAATCAGTGCAGCAAAGAAAAAAAAGAATCCAAAAAAATAAGGATAGTTTAAGGAGCCTCTGGGACAACATCAAGGGTAACAATATTTGCATCAAAGGGGTACCAGAAAAAGGAGAGAGCAAGGAATTGAAAATCTTTTCAAAAAATAATGACAAAAAATTTCCTTTTCCTGGTGAAGGAAATAAACATACAACACCGGGAAGCACAGAGAGTCCCAAATAAGATGAACTCAAAGAGGCCCACACAAAGACACATCATAATTAAAATGCCAAAGATTGAAGACACAGAGAGAATCTTAAAAGCGGTAAGAGAAAAGCAGTTACATATATGGAGCTCCCATAAGACTGTCAGCTGATTTCTCAATAGAAATTTTGTAGGCCAGTGAGATCGGCATGAAATATTTGAAGTGATAAAAAAGGGAACTATATACAACCAAGATTACAAGATTACTCTACCCAGCAAGGCTATCATTTAGAATTGAAGATGAGATAAAGAACTTCCTAGTCAAGAAAAAGCTAAAGGAATTCATCACTACAAAACTAGTATTACAGAAAATGTTAAAGGGAGATTTTTAAGAAGAAAAAGATTAAAAATATGAATAATAAAATGGCAATAACTGTATACATATCTGTAATTACTTTAAGTGTAAATGGATAAAATGCTTCAATTAAAAGACATAGGGTATTTGAATGGATAAGAAAACAAAACTCTTACATATGCTCCCTACAAGAGACCCACTTCAGATAGAATGACACACAGAGGCTGAAAGTAAAAGGATAGAGAAAGATATTTTATGCAAATGAAAATGAAAGAAAAGCTGGAGTAACATTACTTATATCAGACAAAATAGACTTTAAAACAGTGGTCCCCAGTATTTATGGCATGACGGACCAGTTTCATGGAAGACAATTTTTCCATGGATAAGCGGGGGGAGGGTGGTTCAGTATGATTCAAGTATGTTACATTTATAGTGCACTTTATTTCTATTATTATTACATTACAATATATAATGAAATAATTACACAACTCACCATAATGCAGAATCAGATGCCTCCAGCTGCAGCTGTACAATTGAAGTATATAACTCACTTGCCACTATAAAGCCTGCCGTTCTATGCAGTTTGTCACTTGCCACTCACTGATAGGGTTTTGATATGAGTCTGCAAGCAATTGATTTATTATTGTCTCTGTGTAAACCTCTCTGCTAATGTTAATCTGTATTCGCAGCTGCTCTTAACACTGGCATCGCTGCCTCAGCTCCACTTCAGATCATTAGGCATTAGATTCTCATATGAAGCACGCAACCAACTTCCCTCACAGGCACAGTTCACACAGAGTTTGTACTCCTATGAGAATCTAATGCCTGATGATCTGAGGTGTAGCTGAGGCGGTGATGCTAACTCTGGGGAGTGAGTGCAAATACAGATGAAGCTTCACTCACTCACCCACCACTCACCTCCTGCTGTGCAATCTCATTCCTAATAGGCCATGGACCAGACCATGGTCCATGGTCTAGGGATTGGGGACCCCTGCTTTAAAACAAAGGCTATAACAAGTGACAAAGAAAGACCCAGCAATTCCACGTCTGGGTACTTATCCAAAACAATCCAAACACTGATTTTGAAAAGACATAAGCATCCCTATTACTTAAAATAACCAAAATAGGGAAGCAACCTAAATGCCCATCAGTAGATGACTATATAGAGAGACAGAAAATAAGCAAAGATATAAGAACATAAACCAATAGGATCTAATCGACATTTACAGAACAGTTGACTCAGAAGAGGTATACACTTTTTCCCTAATTGTTCACAAAACATATGCCGGAATAAATCATATCTTATTATATAAAACAAATCTTAACACAATTGAATTAATTGGCATTATTCAGAATGTTTTCTCTGGCTATGATAAACTTAAAGTAAAAAACAATAATATAAAGTTAATAGGAAATTCTCCAAACATTGGAAGTTAACAGTACACTTCTAAATAATACATAAGTCAGAGGAAATCATGAAGGAATAAAAAAAAAAAAAAAAAAAAAAAAAAAAAAAAAAAAAAAAAAAAAAAAAAACACGAAACTAAATTAAAATAAAAACATAGCATATCTGGAGGGGAAAAATGGCATAAACGATAGAAGATTTGTTCATCCCTTTTGCAACCAAATCAAAGTTGTGACAGAAACATGGAGCAAACAGCAAGTAAAGTCGCCTGAGATCTAGATGAACAGAAGCACTACAACTAGGGAGAGAAATAAGAAATCACACTGCAATGATAGAAGGTAGAAGAGGGTGAAGAAGCAAAGCTGCTGGGTCCTGAGCTGCGGAGTGAGACAGATGCTGAGGCTGCAGCAGCTGGCAACCGCATACGTCTCTTAAATGGGCTGTTTCCATGACTGTAGACTTTCATGGTGACAGACCTGCTTACTCTAAGTGCCAGCGGCAGGTCGGCTGCTCAGGGGGCACCAGAGACTTAAAGGGGGACACTGAGTTTTCAGAATGAGGGCTGGAGGAGAGGCTCTCTCCCAGCAGAAGTACCAGTAGTATCTATTGTTCCTCTGTTGAGCCCTCACCCTTCCCAGTGTATGGACTCAGCACTGTTATAGCTGAGACGTCATCAAACTGGATAATAGAGGTCACTCTGCTCAGAAGATTCCCTGAAACTCCACCTCCCTCAACTTGCAGTCTCACCCAAGCTGCACCAGTTGTGTCCTCGTGGAGTCTGGTGCTCCTTGATGCACCAAGGAGTCTTGCAGCACCAAGACTCACACTGGTGGCAGCAATCTTGTTCGCTGGTCTGGCTTCTTGAGGCAACTATAAGCACAGCATCTGTGGATTGCTTGCTGAATCTTAACACATGGCCCTGGAGGGGCACAGGCTGGAGCTAAACTTGGCCCGCAGCTGAACCTCTCTCAGGACTGTGCCACTGGACACCTACTACACAAAGCCACACTAATAAGACCGGGAGACTTAGGAGCTTTGCTTAGTACGTAGAAACAGACACAGAAAGGCAGCCAAAATAAGAAGACAAAGAAGCAGAAACCATTTGAGAGAACAGAACAGAGATACAGGAATAATGGAGTCAAGTAATCTAACACATGCAGAGTTATAAAGATGCTCAATGGACTTAGGGGAAGAGTATAAGGATTCAGCGAGGACTTTAACAAAGAGATAAAAAACATAAAAATGAAAAAGGAAATTGTAAAAGGGAATCAGTCAGAAATGAAGAATACATTATCTGAGATAAAGAGGATGTTAGAAGGAAACAATAGAGTGAATAAAGAAGAGACTGAACCACTGATATAGAAGATGAGGAAACCAAGGACACTCAATCAGAACAGCAAGAAAAAAGAAGTCAAGACTAATAATGATTTAAGGTACCTATGGGACACGATTAAATGTAAAAATATCCATGTCATAGGGGTACTGGAAGGAAAACAAGAGGTTGAAGAGCTATTTGAAGAAATAATGATAGACTACTTCCCTTATCTAGTGAAGGAAATAGACATACAACCTCAGGAAGCTCAGAGAGTCCCAAGAAAGAGGAACACAAAGAGGCCTACACCAAGACATATTATAATTAAAATGCCAAAGGTTAAATAGAAAGAGAAAATCTTAAAACAGCAAGAGAAAAGCAGTTAGTTACCTACAAGGGAGCACCCATAAGACTGGCAGCTGATTTCTCAAAAGAAACTATGCAGGAGAGAAGGGGTTAGCACAAAATATTCAATGTGCGAAAACCCAGGACCTACAACCAAGAATACTTTATCCAGCTATCATTTAGAGTTGAAGGACAAATAAAGAGCTTCCTAGACAAAAATAATCTAAAAGAATTTATCACCACCAAGCCAGTATTACAGGAAATATTGGAGGGACTTGTTTAAAAAGAAAATGTATGTATCAAAAAACATGGATAAAGAATGATAATAACTACATTTCTATCAACAAGTATCTCAAATGGAAAAGAATTAAGTGCTCCAACCAAAAGATAGGGTAGCTGAATAGATAAGAAAACAAGACTCCTACATACGCTGCCTACAAGAGACACACTTCAGATTAAAAGACACACACAGACTAAAAGAAAAGGGATGGAAAAAGATATTGCCTTTATAAACCTAGAGGGTATTTGGCGCTGAATGAATTGGATTGGATAGAGAAAGAAAAATATTGCATTATTTCACATATATATGGAATCTAAAGAACAAAATAAAAAAGAGTAACAACAATAAAAATAACCTCATGGATACAGAAAATATTTTGAGGGCTACTAGATGGTAGCGTGTGGGGGGATGGCGAAAGAAAAGCAAAGGGATTAAAAGGTTACAAAATAAACATGGAGATATAAAGTGTACAATAAGAAAAATAGCTAATAATGTAATAAATATGTAAGGGGGAAGAAGGGTACTAGATTTAGTGGAGTGATCACTTTGCAAGTCATATATATCTCTAATCATTATGCTGTACAACTGAAACTAATATATTATTGTATGCCAACTATAATTTTTAAAAAATTTCATTGAATTTTACAATGTAAATATGAGCAATTAATTGTCTATTTCAATAAAGCCAGAAAGAAAAAACAAAACAAAACAGAAAATATAGCACATCAAAATTTGAAAGAATAGCTAAGGCAATGCTGATAATCAACAGTATAAGATTAAACGTAGACATTAGAAAAGAGAAAAATCTTGAATCAACAATTTAAGCTTGTAATTTAAGAACCTAGAAAAAGAAAGACAAAACAAGCAGAAGGAACAAAATAAAGATATGAACAGATATTCGCGTAATAGAAAATAAAAAAATAACAAAGAAAATTAATGGAAAAATGAGTTGGTTGTTTAAAAAGGTCAATAAAATTGACAAACATCTAGCAAGACTAACATTATAAAAAAGAGAGAGAAGACAAAAATTACCAACATCAGAAACAGAACAGGAAGGAGATAATCTTTAGACTTGGTATATAAAAAATGGGGATAATAAAGAAATACTATGAACAACACTACACAAAGGAATTTGACAGGTAAAACGAATGAATTCCTCCAAAAACACAAACTACTACAATTCTTTGAATATAAAACAATAATATGAATAGCCTAAAACTATTAAGTAAATTGAATTTGTAATGGCAATACTCCCTGCCATCCCCCTTAAAAAAAAATCTCTCTGCATTCAGTGGACTTCACTGGAATACTATATCAAAACTTTAAAGTGAATTCTACCAGGAAACAGAAGAGGAAGGAAACTTCCTAATTCAGGTAATAAAGGCGTGAATACCCTGACAGTGAAACCAGAAATGATATTACAACAACAACAAAAAAAAAACTACAGATCAATATCTCTTGTGAGCATGGACATAAAAAGCCTTAAAGGGCATAAAGGATCTCTCTGTATTATTTTTTACGAAAGCATCTGAATCTAAAATTATCTCAAAATAAGAAGTTTAACCGTTTTAAAAAATCCTCCTGAAGGTGATTTCGGAAACATGGCTGAATGAGAGACATCCCCAGATCTCTTCCCTTGAAACAACAATAAGCTGAACAGCTAAAAGTCAACCAAAAAAACACCCAAACTGCACATTAGCACCACTGAGCATGGGATCTGAGCATAAGAGCTACCACAGGTCAGAAACCCAGAAGTCAGGCAGTGGACTGAGGGTAATAAAGAAGCTGCCTCTCTCAGCCACCAGAGCTATCTGTAAGAGGAGGGGGAGGGGAGAAGTTACGGTGTGCTCCCTGAACAGCCCTGCCTGGGAGAGTTGTGAGTTCCATGCAGCCGACGGCAGGGCATAGTCATCAGGGCAGAAAGCAAAGAAGCAGAATGACAGAAAACAACAGTTGATTTTTACCAGCCACAGATGCAAAACCGAGGCTGAGCCATAGCCCCCATTTGCAACCCAGAGGGCTCTTTCCCCATACCCTCCGAGATGGAACACCGCAGAACCCCAGGGGAATCGAAACAAATGCTACCAAAACTGTTCCTGACACTGACAGGGACTGAAACAGAGGGTAGCAAGTGTGATTAAATATCTACAAGAAAATTTAAAAAGCATTATTAAGAGTTTATATAAAGCAGAGATCCAAGAGTTTTAGACACCACCTACTGGAAACCAAAAGAAAAGCACCATTTTTACACCAGGCTAAAAAGAGACCTTTATATAATAAATTTTCTTTCTGGAGAAACAACAGAATACACTTCCATTAATGTCTAGGTGGAGAAATAGTCCATTAAACACCATGAACAAACAAGGTAACAAGGCATCTCAGAAAGAAAGAGAAAAATCACCAAAAAATAAGCTTCAGACACAGATATATGCAACTTAAATGACAGAGAATTCAGAATGGTACTTCTGAAAAAACTCAATGATTCCAAAATGAGCCATATCAATAATTTCAGGGATTGAAAAAACAGCTAGATGAGCAGAACAAGGAGATTGAAACCCTCAAAAAGAACCAAATAGAACTTCTGGAAATGAAGAACACACTGCAAGAGTTGAAAAATGAAATAGCAAGCTTGGGATATAGAATCGACCAAATAGAGGAAAGGATCAGTGATATTGAAGACAGAAATCTAGAAAAAAAAATCAGAATGCAGAAGAGAGAAACCGAAGAATGAGAAATAATGAAAGAGAAATACAAGAACTAGCTGATACCATCAGGAGAGGAAACATAAGAATAATGGGCATTATTGAAGACGAGGAAAATGAGCAGGGACTAGAAAGCATTTTCCGACAAATAATTGACGGGAATCTAAGGAATGAGCTGGAACTTGGAATTCAAGAAGTCAACCGAACACCCAATTATCTCAACCCAAAAAGGCCCTCACCAAGACACATTGTATTAAAATTATCAAAAATCAATGACAAAGACAGAATTCACAGGGCAGCCAGGGAAAACACATTAGATTATCCTCAGACTTCTCAGCACAAACCTTACAAGCCAGAAAGGAATAGATGCAAATATTTAAACTACTAAGTGAAAGGAACTATTGGCCTAGAATAATGCATCCAGCTAAGCTCTGCTTTAGATATGGAGAAATTAAGACCTTTCCAGACATACAAAAATTGAGGGATTCTCCACTACAAGACCTGCACTACAGGAAATACTAAAAGGAGTCAGCTCATTTAAACCAAACTGACCAAAAAAAATACATAATTAGAAGTAAAGTGACTATCAGGGAAATAGAAGCAGAGGAGTGCAGCCCTTTCTAAGAACGGGGCATTAAATAATAAGAGACTTGCTATAGCAAGATTGTAATGAATGTTCAGCATACATAAGGACAAATTAAGACAACAATGACCAAAAAGGAGAAGATTCATAGATCCAAATTCACAAAGGGGAATGGAGATAAGGCACACACAGAAGAAAAAAAAAAAATATATATATATATATATATATATATGTATGTATATATTGATATATATAACTATCCTTTTCATATTTGTAATGGTAACCACACACTAAAGATATAGAACTGAAGTATATAACATAAAACAAAAAGAAACAGAGGCAAAACCCACAAAATATAGAAAACAGAAACACGATTACAAAGAAGCAATGGAAACACCGAGCTACCAGAAAGCAAAAGAGAAAACAGCTATAAGAACACTTCATATTTCAATAATCACCCTAAATGTAAATGGACTGAACTCACCAATAAAAAGGCACAGAGTTTCAGATTGGATCAAAAAAAAAAGAAAAGAAAACCAACCATATGCTGCCTCCAGGAGACACATCCAAGCTTATAGACTCAAAGTGAAAAGGTGGAAAATTATATTTCAAGCAAATGGCTTTCAGAGAAAGTGGGAGTAGCGGTACTAATATCAAATGAAATAGACTTCAAAATAAAAAAGTAAAGAAAGATAGTGAGGGAAACTTCATAATGATAAAGGAAACCATGCACCAAGAAGACATAACATTTATTAATATCTAAGCTCACAATCATGGATCCCCAAAATATGTAAAGCAATTACTAACAGAACTAAAGGGTAAAACAGACCAAAACACTATCGTAGTAGGGGACTCAAATACCCCAGTGTTGAAGATAGACAGATCATCTAAACAGAAAACCAGTAAGGAAATAACATCCTTAAATTACACATTAGACCACCTAGACACAATAGACATTTACAGAGCCTTCTATACCAAAACAATTGCTTATACATTCTTTTCTAGTGCACATGGAACATTCTCAAGGATCGACCACATACTAGGATACGAAGATAGCCTCAACAAATATAAGAGAGTTAAAGTCATACCAATTATATTCTCTGATCATAATGCCTTGAAATTAGAGATCAACTGCAAAAAGAAAGCAGAAATAACCACAAATACATGGAGATTAATAACATGCTACTGAAGAATAACTGGGTCAGAGAAGAAATAAAAAGAGAGATCAAGAGATACATAGAAACGAATCATAATGATAGTACAACATATCAAAACTTTTGGGACATGGCAAAAGCGGTCATAAGAGGAAAGTTTTTATCATTACAAAGCAATCTCAAAAAAGAACGAGCCCAAATAAACAAACACTTCATCTTAAAAAAAATCTAGAAAAGGAAGAGCAAATGAAGCCTAAAGTCAGCAGAAGAAAAGAAATAATCAAAATTAAAACAGAAATAAATGAAATTGAAAACAAAACAAAAAAATAGAAATAATAAATACAAAAAAGAGCTGGTTCTTTGAGAAGGTATATAAAATTAACAAACTCCTGGCTAGACTCACTAAAGAAAAAAAGAGAAAAGACAGAAATAAAGAAAATCAGAGATGAAAGAGAGGAAATTATGAGTGAAATCATAGAAATACAAAGGATCATACAAGAATACTTTGAAAAAGTATTTAACATTATATTTAATAACCTAGAAGAAATGGACCAGTACTTAGAAAAATACAACCTTCCTAGACTGAATCAAGAAGAACTGGAAAATCTAAATAGACCAATCAGCACTATGGAAATTGAAACGATCATCAAAAACCTACCAAAAAGTCAAAGTCCAGGACCAGATGGCTTCACCATTGAATTCTACCAAACATTCAAAGAACATTTAATATCTAGTCTCCTCAACTCTTCCAAAAAATCAAAGAGGAGGCAATACTTCCCAACTCATTTTATGAGGCCTATATTACTCTGATACCAAAACCTGGTAAAGATAACACACAAAAAAGAAAACTACAGACCAATTTCTCTCATGAACACAGATGCAAAACTTTAAACAAGATACTAGCAAACCGAATACAGCAACATATTAAAAAGATTATACACCATGATCAAGTGGGCTTCATCCCAGAGGCACAGGGATGGTTCAACATATGCAAATCAATTAATGTGATATACCACATAAACAAATTAAAGAATAAGAATCATATGATCATATCGATAGATGCAGAAAAAGCCTTTGACAAAATACAGCATCCATTTATGATTAAACCACTTAACAAAATTGGTATAGAAGGCAAGTACCTTAACATAATAAAGGCCATATACGACAAACCCTCAGCCAACATTATACTTAATGGTGCAAAACTAAAAACCTTCCCTCTTAGATCAGGAACATGACAAGGCTGTCCTCTATCGCCACTATTATTCAATATAACATTGGAGGTCCTTGTGAGTGCAATCAGACAAGAGAAAGATATAAAAGGCATTTAAATAGTAAACAAAGAAGTCGAACTGTCACTATTTCAGATAACATGATTTTCTATATAGAAAACCCTAATGACGCCACAAGAACACTACTGGAAAAAATAAGCAAAAACAGTAAAGTTTCTGGATACAAAAACAACATTCAAAAATCCATAGTATTCTTATAGTCTAATAATAAAGTGTCAGAAAAAGAAATGAAAAAAATAATTCCTTTTGAAATTGCAACAAAAATAATAAAATACCTAGGAATACACTTAACAAAAAATGTGAAGGACCTATATAATACAAACTATGAGACCCTATTAAAAGAAATAGAAGATACAAAGAAATGGAAAGATATTTTGTGTTCTTGAATTGGAAAAATCAATACAGTTAAAACGACCATAGTACCTAAAGCATTATATAGATTTAATGCAATGCCCTTTAAAATCTCATCAGCATTTTTTAAAGAAATAGAACAAAAAATCATCAGATTTGTATGGAAGCACAAAAGACCCCAAATTGCCAAAGCCATGCCAAGAAAAAAGAACAAGTCTGGAGGCATCACTCTGCCCCACTTTAAATTATACTACAAAATGACAGTAATCAACACGGCATGGTATCGGCAGCAAAACAGACACATGGACCAGTGGAGCTTAACTAAAAGTCCAGAAGTAAACCCATATTTATATGGGCAAATAGTTTTTGATAAAAAAGCCAAAAACATACAGTGGAGAAAGGAAAGCCTCTTCAATAAATGGTTCTGGGAAAACTGGAAGGCCACCTGTAAAAGAATGAAACTAGGCTATTGTGTATCACCACACACCAAAATTAACTCAAAATGGATTAAGGACTTGAATATAAGATCTGAAACAATAAAATGCATAGAAGAAAACATAAGAAATAATCTCAAGGACTTTGGACTTAAAGAGGGTTTTATGAATTTGACCTCAAAAACAAGGGAAGTAAAAGCTAAAATAAAAGAATGAGACTACATCAAACTAAAAAGCTTCTGCTCAGCAAAAGAAATTGTCAACAACATAAAGAGAGAACCATTCGAATGAGAAAATATATTTGAAAGCAACGCCTTCGATAAGGGCCTAATATCTAAAATATACAAAGAACTCATACAACTTAATAATCACAAAAATGCAAATGATTCAATTAAAAAATGGGCAGAGGACCTGAACAGATCCTTCTCCCTAGAGGACATACAAAAGGCCATTTAATATTTGAACAGATGCTCAACATCACTAGCTATTAGGGAAAGGCAAATCAAAACCACAATGAGATACCATCTCACACCTGTTAGAATAGCTATAATCAATAGGACAAGTAATAACAAATATTGGAGAGGATGCAGAGAAAAAGCAACCCTCATACACTGCTGGTGGGACTGCAAATTGGTACAGCCACTATGGAAAACAGTATGGAGGGTCCTCAAAAAACTAAGAATTGATCTATCTTGTGATCCAGCAATCCTTCTACTGTGTATTTACCCCAAAAACTTAAAAACCCATATCCAAAAAGATATTTGCACACTGATGTTCATAGCAGCATTATTCACAGTGGCCAGAACATGGAAGCAACCGAAGTGTCTTACGACGTATGATTGGCTAAAGAAGCTATGGTACATATATACAACGGAATATTACTCAGCTATAAGAAGAGATGAAATACTGCCATTTGCGACAACATGGATGGACTTCGAGATAATCATGCTACGTGAAATAAACCAGACAGAAGAAGTAGAAAATCACATGATATCACTTATATGTGGGATATAAACCTAAAAGTTACAAGTGAACAGGACAAACAAGTAGAGACTCATGAACGTGAACAATAGTCTAGTGGTTACCTGAGGGTAGGGGGTTGTGTAAAGCGGGGAGATAGATGGGGTAAAGGTGGTCAAATATGTGGTGAGAGAAAGAAATTTAACCATGGGAGGTAAATACACAGTATAAATATATATATGCCTTATTGTTCAAATAATAATAAAATTAAATACACACACATATCCCCATTTGTAAAACAAAAACATTTCTACACTCACAGAATGGTAGTGAATTAAATGAGACAATGTATATGTGATAGAATAAAGGCTGTCCTGTGATGTCCACATGCTAATCACCAGTACTTATGAACATGTGACCTTTCATGGCAGAGGGGTTTTCAGGTACAATAAGTTAAGAATCTTGAGTTGGAAAGATTTTCCTGGATGATTTAGATGGGCATGATATAATCAATAGGATTTTTTATAAGTGGAAGATAGAGTCTTAAGGTTATAGAAAGAAAATGTGATGAGGAAATCAGAGGTTATGAAGCTCTTTGAAGATGGAGTTAGGGGATACAAGCCAAGGAATGCAGGAAGCCTCTAGAATATGAAAAATCTAGGAAATAGATTTTCCCCTGAAGCTTCCAGAAGGAAGAAATCCCTAAAAACACCTTGTCCAGAACTATAAGATAATTAATTTATATCATTTTAAGTAACTATGTTGTGGTAATTGGTTACAACAGCAGTAGAAAACCAATACAATATATAAATATAATCTTTATGATCAAGATGGAGTAAAAAGGAACAAAATTGTCTCTCTCAGCCCAAAACAAAAAAGACAAAATATATGAAACTATAGTATTCAAAATGTTAGATATTAGGCAGCAAAAGGCAGTGATCCCAGAGAGACAAGAAGCAAAAAATGCTCTCACCTTGTTTGCTGCCTTGAGATGGTTCCAGACTGTGGTACAGGGAAAGAAACCAGACAGAATTGAGGAGATGGAGCTGAGAGTCAGGGAGACCACAGTGACTGGAGTCCACCATTCCAGAGAGGAGAGAGTCCCTGAGAGGCTCCAAGCACCCAGTAAATACTCCCAGTGTGGTATCCACAGGAACCTGCACATTGTCATCATAGTCTTTGACACAAACCATAGGAGTTGCTTGGTCCACCAATTTGTATTCCATTTTTAATAACAATAGCAAAATATTTCACAATCATTTCTATAATATAGCTCAAGAAAATGATTTTCATAAGAACAAAAGTGACACATATTTCCCTCTCAATGAATAAAAAAAAAAATCACTTTTTAACTTTTCCTTAAAAAAAAAAAAAGTTAACTTTCTTTTAACCAAGAGGAAAAATACCACTCAGTGAAAATGTAAAGTTAATAGAGAAATATTCCTCTAAATTTACAACCAGTGACAGCCAGTTTTGTTTATCTTCTAGAAGGTGAGAAATTGTGATTAGTACTTTGTTCTCACTTCTAAAGAGCACAAAGTTCATAAATAATAAGCTCAAGTGGCAGTGGGCAACAGCTCCAAATTTTTGAGGCATCTTTCATTGCCAAAGTAATGCCTTTTTCTGGGTGTAAATTATTCCTGGTGATTTACTAATATTCTGAAACTCCCTCTAAATGAATCCGAACCAAGGATAATGAATGTCTCTGCTCTGTAATGGAACAAAAGAATGTGTCATTCAGTTGACTGCTATCATTGTTTCCTCTAATATAAGCATTCTTGTACTGAATATAATATTCTCAAAAAATAAATTATGGGGTTCCACAAAGAAATGTAAATGATAAAAATGTCACTTCATAGTTGTGTTCAAGAGATCTCCAAATATTTTGAAGATATGTATGTATATAAATCCTTACTAAATCATTCAAGAGTACAAATTGAACCAAGCATATTTTTTACATTTTTCAGTTGTCAGAATAAGTCTCAAAACATTAAAAATTATAACTCCAAAGATATATAGAATGAGTACATGCCAAAGATTTTTTTCCAGTCGTCAGTGAAGAACCAATAATATGGTAAAGCAGACTCAAGGATCTCTAAGGAAAGAGTTTTTATAATCACTCTTAAGAAAGTGTTATAAAGGGTCTGAGGAAGGGGCGGCAGGTACAATGTCTGAACGCGAATATGGAAAGAAGAAGCCCTGAAACAGCGCAAGAAGCAGGCCAAGGAGACAGGCAAGTAAAATAAGGCATTCAAGCAGAAGCAAAAAGAGGAGCAAAAGAAACTCAAGTAGCTAAAAGCTAAGGCTGCAGGTGGAATTAATAAATCTGGCAAAAAGTGAGCTGTTCCTTGTGCCTGGAGCAATGACAATACTTAATTCCATTCCTGTTTAACATCTGCTTTCCCTGCCATAACATCTGTTACCACCTATAGTCAGAATGAGGTACTGTTTTGGAGACTGTTATACCTTTAAGAATAAACTTTTGTAAAATTAATCATCATCATCATCATCATCATCATCATCATCACGCAGTGGTTTATCTCTTTAATTCTTCTCACTCGGCAGTTTCAACCTCAGAATAAACCCAACTCAGAATCCTGCCTAAGTGTGTTCTTCAGTTTTCGTTCTATCCTGATTTCTGGACTTCCTTGAATTAAACCAATTCATTTGAAAAGAGATAGGGATGGAAGAAGGGAGGGAGGGAGAGAGAGAGAGAGAGATAGAGAGAGAGAGAGAGAGAGAGAGAGAGAGAGAGAGCGAGCGAGAATGTTAGAATAAGATTACTAGATGTATAATGCAAGCTCATGTTCTACAGGACAATCAAACAATGTAGAATTAGATTATCTTTTAGCCTAGATGGAAATTGCTTGCATCACTAGTAGTCACAATTCTATAGATTAATATACAATTTCACAGAGTGTAGGTTTTAATTAAACAATGAACAGCAAAGTCAAACACATTCTTAGAAAATTAAATAATCTTTGCATATTAATAATGCATATTAAACAACTCTAGCATAACATTGAATGAATACATCATTCTTTAGACATTTCAAGTTTTGGACAAGTTTTCTTAACACTGTGCTGAGTACCATTCCAATTTAACAAATTTGTATAATTGTTAGACTCGTAATGTGATAAACACAAATAATTTGGTGAAAACTCACAACCATTAGAGGTAAATTAAAATTTTTAGTACACTTCAGTGCAATTTGACTTATTTAAATTTATATGAAACTGACTCCTCCTATTCACTACTGTTAGATTTCAGTCTGTTGAAGTTGACTTGTAAAACTACTGGCCCCTACACCCCATGTTTCATTCAGAATATGTTTACAAAAAAAAGCAGCATGAATAACTCACTGTCTTTTCTTTACTGCCCACAGAAGCACAGACAGTAAACAAATAGAAAGCAGCTCAATCAATAAAACAAATGAAAACACTTCCCAGAGCAAACGAATGGTTTGGTGGGGACTCTATAACTTGAGGCACAGTTGTTTTCCTGGTTCCCCACCACCTGGTCTGAGAGCATATGTTGAGAATGGTGGTTATAAAACAGGCATGACCAGGAATCAAATTAATACAGAGTTGTATATTTCAAAGAGCATGATCCATAGACACAGATAACCAGAGAACATAGTTCAGAGCCCAGTTCAGAAACACCAAACAAAAAAGAACTGGTTTTTAACTTGAAAATCATTAATTTAAAAATTCTTTTGTAAAATAACCAAAGTTTTTAAAACAGATAACATTAAGCATCAAAGTGTCTATCACCTGAGAAGCAGAAGACGGTGTCCTAAAACAACACAATATTTTTTCTGAAAATTATAAGTTCTAACTTACTAAAAAATTCCCTTCTCTCAGCCACAATTTCTTAATTTCTCAGTAAATTTATATTGAATATGGTGACATTTTAAAAAAATGCACAGTGAATTTTTAGATGTTGTACAATTATTACTATATTTATTTTTTCCTTTAAGTCAAAGCCTATGAAGACTTCTGTACTGAGTGATTGATTATAACTTAAAGTTAAAAAAAACTATCAACCTTAAAAAATAATGATTCTATTTATGTCATAAATAGAAAAATAATGGTTAAAGAGCATGTCTTTTGGAAAGTATAATTAGGAGTCAATTCTGAAACAGAATCTGATTAGAAACCAGAGTTAGAAACTTTTACTTTCCTGTCTACTCCTAAAATATATAATATTTACATACAAGATAAATAGCCACTTAAAAAGAATTATTGAAGCATGAATTCATTTATCAAGACAGTTGTACTACATGGCCCCAAGGTCCCTACTAAGCCCTGTACATTGTAATTCAATAATGGAAGCCCAATTATGAAGATAAGTATACAGCCCTGATGGTATACAAGTTTAACTGGTTTTCATGGCTGAAATGTCCACCAAATTTGTAATTAGTTTTTTATTTTTCTTATGAAATTAATTCTATAGATCTTCTGATTCAGGTTATTCCCTTGACCTATAAGAGTCATCTTCACCTACAAAACAATATCTATCCATTTGCTGTTAGCTCTCTAAGCAAGGAAAGAATATGGAAGGTGAGTTAACCTACGACTGTGTTCTTTCCTATTTTTAAACAGATTCTGAGTCACGAAAATTTTTTTCCTTCTGCTTGATTTGGGTATTTTGCTCTTCCTTTTCTAGTTTCTTAAGATAGAAGCTTAAATTATTAATTTGAGATTTTTTTTTCCCTTTTAAAATATAATCATTTAATACTATATATTTCCCTTTAAGCACTGCTTTGGTGGCACCTCACATATTTCAGTAAGGTACATTTTTATTTTTATTTAATTAAAAATGTTTTCTAATTTCCTTTAGACTTCAATTATGCTTATGGGTTATTTAGAGGTGTCTTTTTAATGTCCACGATGTTAATGTTATCTTTCTGTTACTGATTTCTAGTTCAGTTTTATTATGGGGAATATGCTTTATATGATTGCATTTATTTTATTTATTTTTTTCCATCTCTTTAATTCCCCGCCTTCCCCCTCTTCCCCTCCCCTCTCCTTCCACCCCTGACTCATGAATGTTGCCATTTTACCCTTAAGAACTGAATCTCTGAAGGTGGGGCATCCCCTCCTACACGCTTGCGGTGTGCATCTGTGGCCTAGCGCTCACAGGGTACGGTCCGTGGCTCCACCTAGGGCGTGAACCTAGGACCTTCTGTCTTCAAGCAGACGTGCTAATCACTACACTATGGAGCCACCTCCTGCAATTATTTTAAATGAGGTAAGGTTTGATTTATTCCACAGAATATGATCTATTTTGGTAAATATTCATGTACACTTGAAAAGAACATGTGTTCTGCTGTTGTTGGGTGGAGTATTCAATAAGAGTCAGTTAGGTCCAGTTATTTGGTGGTATTAAAAGTTCCTTTTTATCCTTGATGATTTTTTGTCTACTAGTTCTATCTCTTACTGACAGAGTTATGTTAACATATCCAACTACAACGTGAATTTCTCTACTTTTTCCAGTTGTCAATTTTTCTTCCATATAGGTGTATATACATTAGATTATTATGCTTTCTGGTGAACTGGCACTTTTATAACTATATAATGACTCTCTTTGTCCCTGGTAATTGTTTTTGCTCTGAAATCTACCTTATCTGATATTCATAAAGATTCCTCAATTCTGGGGAAAACCATTTTTATTAGTTATCTATTGTTGTGTAACAAATTACCCCAAACTTAGCAGCTTATAACATCACACGTTTATAATTTTGCAATGTTCTGAGGGCCATAAATCCAGGAGCAACTTAGTGGGTGTTTCTGGCTCTGCTATCAGCTGGGACTGCAGTCATATGAAAGGAATAGAAGACGTACTTTCAAGCTCACTCACATAACTCTTAGCAAGAAGCTTCAGGTTCTCTCCTTGTCGGCCTGTTTATATGACTGCACACAACCTGGTTACTGACTTTCCATGGGCAATGTGATGAAAGGGAGAGAGAGAGAGATTAAGAGAAGTTGCTGGGTCTCTTTTAACATAACTTTAAAAGTGACTTTGCTGTATTTGTCACGTAGACTAACGCTGACACAGTGAGAGATTGCTTAAGAGTGTGAGTACCAGGAGAAAGGAATCATCGGGAGCTGTCTTAGAAGGTGCCTACCACAGTCATCTGCTACCTCCAGGATCTGGACCTTTCTATGTCTGTTTCTATGGACTAATTTATCTTTGAAATTATTGGTCAGGATTTTTTTCTATGCATGTTTATTAAATTTTTTCTTATATACACGACATTGTAGATGATATATTATAAAAGTCCTGGACTGTTCTATTTTTTTTAAGAGTGTTGATTGAGTTTAATTCTTGAAGGCAGATCACTCTGATCATATCCAGACCTAATTTATGCTTTTTAAAAAATTTATTTATTTAAATTAGTTTCAAGTATACAGTACATTGGTTAGACATCTATAGAGTTTATAAAACAATCCTCTCACTAATTTATGTTTTTTAATGACAGGCTTATTTCAGTTTTGCTTTTACTCTAAGGATAAAGCCATTACTCCTAGACTGAAGACATTTTAGGGTCTCAACTGAATGCCAGAAGTTTTTACCAAGGTCTCTATACTCAAGGTGAACACTAACCATATTACTTCAACATTTTCTGGCGTATAATTTCTGGTTAGCTCTCAGCCTACACCTCATATCTACCAGTCCTTCTTGAGTTTTTCTCCAAGCTTGTACAGCCCCAGTGTTTACCATGGACATGAACAGAATTTCCACAGACTTCTGAAGTTTCTTCTCAGCAACTCCTTCACTCTGACACTATACTCCTCAAATCCATATGCCTTGGCAGCCTCTCATTCTGAGTACTTTTTCACTCTGCCAGTGAGATACCTGTTCCCTGCTTGAAACACACCTATTTGTGTCAATCCAAGAAAATGTCCACAGGAAGAAAATTGGATGGACATAGAGCTCACTTTAAAGAATCACTTTTTAAGAATCACAATCTTGTATTTCTATTGCACAGTGCCTGAAAATAGTGGTTTTACAAATTTTCTCAACTCTATAGTTCTTTGTGACAGTTATTCAATATTTATTTTTCAAGTCTTTTAAGTTATCTCACAAATATCTCATGGATTTGGGCACAGTCAAAATCAGAACTCTTAACTTTTGGGAATGCAAGGAGAATTTTCCAAAGAAAGATCTATAAAATATAAAATATTTTCTCCCAACTCATATTAACCCTGTAGTACAATGGACAATAATGGCAAGTTAACCACACAGTGCATTCACTAGGCATGGGGTTTTGTAATTTCTGTGTCATGTCATGTCTCAAAGAAAACCTGTTCTTAAGGAGATCTAACTTTTTTTCTTACATTGTAACAAAAGATAAGAATTCCAAAGTTATTTGAAAGATACCATAGGATCATGATATAAAAGTTATATCATCGTCTTACACACACAGCTAGAGGTACAGTTTCTGTGTTTTAAAAACTTCTCAGAAAAAATTCCCACCAGATTTTGTCAACATTGAAATTAGATTGGGGAAGACTTATTCCCACTTGCATTTTGAATACTTTGCCTTTTTTCTGACTAATATTTCTTACTAACGAAAGAACAATTCTATAAGAAAGAGAAATGAGATCTCTGGCCATTTTCTTTCAGACTTTCCGCTTACTCAAATAAGTCGTTTTGGAATGCATTCAGTTATAGGTCTAGCAACTGAAATTTTGGCTGCTAGAATCAAGATTGAACCAGATAGTATATCTTAGAAGAGTTCTGGAAATAACTTTATGATTATATATGTGATTAGATACTCCACATATTCAGATATACCACACATCTCTCTTGTTCTATGGATAAAACATTGCAAAACCGGCCTATCAATAACTTTCAGTAGAACTAACTAGCATAATGCAGTACAATTTTTTTAAAGCCATATTAGAACATAAAATCATTTTTATTCTCTTCCAATTACATTAAAACAGATATGGACATAAAATAATGTTTATTTGAGAAAATGTTCATGACAATCTTCAAAAAGGAAAAACAAAAAATATACATTGATAGCATTTAATTTGTAGAAAAACAGTTTGTGATAATTTAATTCTACATTTACTAGCAAAATTTTCACTTATTATAAAATTATAGATATCTTTTTTAGTCAAATATAAAGTTTTTTATATTTGCCAAATTATATTAAAGGACATGTATTTGTTTTCATTTTGACCAAAAGTCAAAGCACTTTTCTTAAAAAGGTTACTTTGGAAATATAGTTTAAAAACAATATGCTAAATGAAAGGAGCTAGACACAAAAGCAACAGATTATATTATTCCATTTACATGAAAGTGTCCTGAAATGACACATGATTGTTTATTCAGACACATGAAGTGTCCCGAATAAACAAATTTATTTTTTTTAAAAAAAGAAAATGGTTGAGTGGTTCCAGGAGCTGGAGATGATGGTGGTAGTGAACAGGGAATAATTGCTGTTGTATGTAAATTATATCTCAATAAAAAAGTTTAAGCCAAAATTTTTTTAAAGAAAATTAGTTACTTTAGTCATTATCTTTCACTACTACTCATTTCTAATCCTTTTTTTTTAAAAAAAAACTGCTTTAATGAATATTAATACAAATAACATAAAATTTAACCATAAAAATAGACAATTCAAGTTTTTTTTAGTATATTCACAGTGTTACATCTATCGACACTAATTCCAAAATATTTTCATCACCTTCCCCCAAAACCCATATCCATTAGTAGTCACTAACCATCCTCTCTTCACCCAACCATTCATACTTAGGCAAGTTCTAATTTATTTTCTGTACTTATGAATTTGCCTATTTAGGGCATGTCAGATAAATAGAATAATGTAATACATGGACTTTTGTGACCATATTCTTCAATTTAGCATAAGATTTTCAACATTTACCTAGTTGTAGCATGTATCAGTACTTCATTGCGTGGGTATACTACATTTTGTTTAGTCATTCATTAAATTATAGAAGTGTCGTTTTCAGTTTCTGGCTAAAAATATTATGCTTCTATTAATAGTCACGTAGTAGTTTTTAAGTTTCCAATTTTTTTGAGGTGGAGGGCATCTACCTAGATGTGGAATTTCTGGGTCACATGGTAACTCTATGAATAAAATTTTGAGGAATTGCCAAATTGTTTTCCAAAATAATTGGACCATTTGCATCTCCACCAACAATATATGAGGATTCCAATAACATAGTTATAAACACTTGTTATTGTCTATCTGTTTATTTTTAACTATCTTAACATGTTTTAAGTGGTATCTCATCAAAGTTTTGAATTGCATTTCACTAATTACTAATGATGGTGAGTGTCTTTTTATATACTTTTTTGCCACTTGCGTATTTTCTGTAGAAAAAAATGTCTATTCAGATCCTTAGCCCATTTTTAAAGTGGATTATTTGTCTTTTTTTATTGGGATGTAGGTTTTTTTTTTTTTAAATATATTCTGGATATGCATATCTTCTGAGATACATGGCTTGCAAATATTTTCTACCATTCTGTGTGGCTTTTTTTCTCACTCCTTTAATAAGATTATCAGTGGCACAAAGGTTTTAGTTTTGAAGTATTTCAATTTATTTATTTTTTCTTTGTAACTTGTGTTGTGGTGTCATATCTAAGAAATCAGTTCTTGACACAGGCCACAAAGATTTACTCCTATATGTTGTTCTAAGAATTTTATAGCTTTCACTTTTTAAGTTAGCTTTTTTGACACATTTGATTTAATTTTTGTATATAATGTGAGCTAAGGGTACAACTTTATTCTTTTGTGTGTGGAATTCAAATTGACTCTATAAGATTTGTTAAGAAGACTACTCTTTCTCTCACTGAATGGTGTTGGTACCTTGTTGGAAATTATTTTACCAGAAACATGTTTATTTCTTCACTCTAAATTCCATTTCATTGACCAATAGGCCTAGATTTAAGCTAGTTTTGACTACTGTACTTCTGTAGTAAGTTTTGAAATCAGGAAGTGTAAATTTTTCAACTTTGTTTCTTTTCATGATTGTATTGCCTATTTGGGGCTATTGCATTTCCATATGATTTTAGGATAAGCTTGTCAATTTCTGCTGAAAACGCAACTGTGATGTTGGTAGGAATTGCATTGAATCTGTAGATCAATTGAGGGAATATTGTTATCTTAACAATATTAATCCTTTATTGAATGTAGAATATGTCTTTACATTTATTTATGTCTTATTTATTTCTTTCAATATGTTTTACAGTTTTCACTGTACAAGTCTTATTAAATTTATTCATAAAGATTTTATTCTATTTAATGTTGCTGTAAATGAAATTGTTTTATTAATTTTGTTTTGAGATTGTTCATTGCTAATGTATAGAAAGAGGTTGATTTTTGGTTTATTGATCTTGAATCCTATAACCTTGGTGAACTCATTTATTAATTCTAACAGATTGTTAATTGAACTATTAGGATTTTTATATAAAGAAGGTCATGTCATCTGCAAGGAAGATAGCTTCATATTTTCCTCTCCACTCTAGATGTTTGTATTTCTTTTACTTGCCTAAAAGCTCAGGATAGAGCTTCCAATACAATATTTAAGAGAGGTGAGCTATAAAAGAGAGACATTCAATCTTTCACTACTAAGTATAATATTTCCTTGTAGATGTTCTTTATTAGGCTGAGAAAGTTCTCTTCTATTTTGAATTTGTAAAGTGTTTTTATCATGAAAGAGTGTTAGATTTTGCTGAATTCCTTTGTGTATATGTGTGTATGTATGTGTGTGTATTGAAAGATCCATGTGGTATTTGAGTTTTATCCCATTAATATGGCACGTTACATTAATTGACTTTTAGATATTTAACCACCGTTGTATTACTGAGATAAATCCCACCTGGTCATAGTGTATAATCTTTTTTTTTATGTTTATATGTAAACATATGTGTTTCAATAGATAAATTAAAATACTCCAAAACTAAAACTAAAACACACACCCTGTACCTGGATTAATTATTTTAGTGTTTTGTTGAGAGTTTTTTCTTCTATATTAATAAAGTTTATAGGTCTATAGCTTTTCCTTCTTCTATTATCTTTGTCATAATTTTGGCATCAGAAAAATTCTAGCCCCATACAATGAATTAAGAAGAGTGCAATAAAAAGTGAGTGCACTCCTTTTATTTTTTGAAAGAATTTGGAAAGTAGTGACATGAAATCTTTAAGTGTTTGCTAGAAATCAACAGTACAGCCTCCTCAGCTTTTCAATTTGTTTATGAATTATTAAATTATTTGAATTTCTTCTTTAATCATTTTTTATAGTTTGCATCTTTCTAAGAATGTTCCTATTTCATCTCATCATCTAATTTTGGGACATAGAGTTATTTATAGTATTCTTTTATGATTTTTTTGTTTCTATAATATCAGGCATATCATCCTTTTTATTCTTGATTTTAGTATGCTATTTAGCATTTTCTCTTCACAAAAACTCGGTGACAAAGATTGTTAACTTCGTTTATCTTTTCAAATAGTATAATTTTCTCTATCATTTTTCTATTCTCCTTAATATATATTTCTAATTCAGTATTTATTATTTTATTCTTTTTGTTTGCTTTGAGTTTAGATTATTGTTATTATTCCAGTGTCTTAAAATAGAAGGTTAGATTATCGATTTGAGATCATTCTTATATTTTAAATATATGTACTCGTAAATACCAATTTCCCTCTAAGAACTATTTCATCCATGTCCCTTAAGTTTTGGCATGTTATTTTTTGTTTTCATTCATCTCAAAGTATTTTCTAATTTCCAATGTGAGTTCTGAGACTCACCCTTCCCCCTTGCCTCCACACGTACACCTGCACCCAGGACTTGTTTTTGCTCATTTGGTTTTTCAGTGACCTGACTGGACTCATTCTTGGAAATTTATTTCCCCCACAGTATGCAACCTCTGATGTCCCTGCTAATTTTTTTTCTCTATTTCCTTCTTCACTTTCTTTGTGTCACCCCAGAGTCAGCCACTGATTGGTCAGAGGTATGCCTACACTCTCAAACCAGCAAGGTTTTCATTTTTTACTGCTGCATCTGTGTGTGGTTTGGAGACTGCTCTCCTGTCCAGGGAGCATGTGAATTTGCCCTGCAATTAGTCTTGCAATTCACCAAGTACTTGTAGCTCTGAAGTTCCCTCTCTGGTCATTCCGCAGAGTGTACAGTCTTGGGCATTCAGATGTTTCTGACCACCAAGGTTGACTGTAGCTTTAGGTGGGCTCTATTTAAATGTCTGTTTCCCTGATCTACCTTTTAAGCTTCTAGCTCCTTTGTTTCTATTGTTATCATATTTGGTTAGGCCCCCAAATGGCCAGCTAATCACTCTATTATTTTAAATGATTTCCTGGGGTATATATTGCTCAACAATCTGAGGCAAATAAATTAGGGTATCTGCAAGGGCAGAGTTTTCCAGTCTTTGAAGCTGGTGAAAACCCTTCTCTGGGCAGAACCTCTGTGCTATGGAGCAAAAGTTAGGGACCAGAGATGGGAATCCCACTCTTCACTAGTTGGCATATCTTGATAATGCCTATAGAGCAGAGGCTGTGTGTGGAAGGAGTCAGGATGGATGGTAGTAACTGATGTCATGATCATGTTGCCACCACTGCCTGGAGCTAGGAGAATTATTTCTACAATGAGTTAACCAGCTGTTGAATATACCTGGAATAGGTCTTCCATCCTAGAAACTCAGGGGAGCTATAAGCAGCCACTCTGCTGCTAAGCTCACTACCCCCTGAGTGGTTCTCACTGCTAAGTAGGAATGTGGGTCTGCTCTATTCACCAGCTAGCCCATACCTGTCCTTTCTATTTAGTAAGAGGTGGGTATGAGAGTTGGGCACTTCCATCAGCTGCCACCAGCTGCTTCATGTAGGTCTTCCAAGACACAGAGATGTAAGAAGTGAGTTTTATTGATGTTCCCTGGTACTTAATCCAATGGAATATTTGTTCCACCACCAGTGAATTGGGCAGAAAGGAACTACCACTAGACTGCTAAACCTGCTGCAACGACTCTGTACAGAGGTGAAATTGTGGTGACATACTCCATGACCTCCCACTGGTCTTATTAAGTTGTAATAGATTGTGTTAAATAAATGTTTCTCTATTTGTTGTAACCCCTTGATCAATCTCCAGACACTCTAAATGATTGTCTTTGCTAATATTCACCAGTTTGATAAATGTCTATTTGAGGAGAGCTTTCTCTAAACTCTTTATCATTGCGGAAGCCCTGCTCAACACTTAATCTTTCTAATACTAAATCTTGTTTCATAGATGTTTTATTCTATGTTTCCCTCCTCACACTCACTCTCAACAATAAATATTTAGCTTTGAGATCAGAAAAAAGATCTTAGTTTTCCATAGCAACTAGATTATAAGGTGTCACTAAACGTATGACACAGAAATCTTTAACGTTTAAAAGATAACGTTAAAATGGAGACATTGATTGAAAGATTAATTCTACCTCTAAAAATGTTCAATTGTGAATTATAATATACATACATAAAATATTATATTATCAAGAAAATACAGTATTTTTCCAATAAGACAGTGAATAGTATTTTTCAAAGGTAAATTTATTATCTTTCTGCACCTGCAAAGAAGAGAGGTTGTAAAAAGCTTCCTAATGTAACCTCTTGCCTGCCTTTGTGGTTGGATTTGTGGTCTCTGGGAGGGCAGGAACAAATCCTTACCCTAACTTGTGTGAAATGAGAGGACTCTCCACAAATATGCTGCCAGGGTAATTGGGACAGATCAGCCCATGTGAACATAGACTAGTCTGTGGAAGGAGGTGGCCTGACGACTGTACAGGACTGACCTAGGTTTTCATCCCCATTATGAATATATAACTATATATTTTTTGCTCTGACTCAATTAAGAATAATAAAAATTCAGTATATTTATTTAAAATCAGAACCAACATAAAAGAAAAACAAAAAAACACTCAGAGCATTAGGTTGTTTAGAATGCAAGCAAAACTTCAGACTACTTCAGTTTGGCTTCTGAGAGAAGCAGAGAAAACCATTGTGTGGCATTCTTCACTTTAGGACCACACCTGCACTTGTCTTTATTTTCTGCGGTGGTCCTAAGGCCATCTAATAAACTGCCAACCATGGTTTGCAGACATTATTCCACACAGATAAGCATTTTTTAATCACGTGATCCAACATTACAAGATGACTGGGCTGTGTCTTGGATGGGACCAGGAAGGACAAAGAAAGAGGGTGAGGAGCTATATTTGGGGGGCTTTGGTCTATTCCGGCATCTTGAGCAGGTGCTGACCACACTTTCTCAGCCTACCACTTTTCTTCATGTTCCCATATACTCTCTTCCTGTTTCTCTTTTTACTTTTTCTACTCATTATTTAACTAACTTATTTTGTAAAATATTAGGAGTCTGGTCATATGTGAATATACAACTGTGACCCACAATCTGCAGCGACCTTCCCAGGAAGACAATCTACTCTCTATGCATCAGACCACTATCTCCTGCAAACAGCCCTGGAAGCCAAACAATCAGCACAAAATATCTAGGACTTTATTAGTAACTGACAACTTTCCTAATTTATGCCTTTGCTTCTAACTAGGACCTACCAGAGAAAGCCAAATATGCACTTCTAACCCATCTCATGGTGTCCCATGAGATGGGTTAGAAGTGCATATTCCATGGAGCTGACTACAGCTTCCCCAGCCCATCAGCCTCCAATCATGACACAACTGAAGACTTTCTTTTTTTCCACTATATATCTTTCTCACTTTGATTTTGAAACTTAAGAGTTTGGAGAAACATGGAGGCGTGAGGGGCATCCCCAATCTCTCCCCTTGAAACAACAATAAGCTGAACATCAAAAACTCAACCAAAAAAAAAAAAAATCAACCAAACTGCATACCAACATGTCTGAGTGTGGAATCTGCACATAAGAGCTACCATAGGTCAGAACCCCTGGGTGTTGGGTGCTGGAATGGGAGAAATAAAGAAGCTTCATCTCACAGCTACAGGAGCTCCCTGTAGGAGAGGAAGGGGAGAAAGTGTGATGAGCTCCCTGAACAGCCCTGCCTGGGAGTGCTGTGAGCTCCACGCAGCCAACAGCAGGACCCAATCATCAGGGCAGAAAGCAGAGAAGCAAGATAGCAGAGAAGCAAGATGGCAGAGAAACAACAGTTGATTTTTACCAGCCGCAGTTGCAAAACTGAGGCTGAGCTGCAGCCCCCAAACCCCAAGCCAGAGGGACCTTTCCCCCATACCATCCGAGACCAATCACCACGGAGTCCAGGGGAATCTGAGCAAAAGTTACTGAAACTGTCACTAACACTAACAGAGACTAAAGGTAGTGGGCATGATTAAATATCTACAAGAAAATAAAAAGACATTATTAAGGCTTTAAATAAAGCAGGGATTCAAGAGGCTTAGATGCCACCTACTGGAAACCAAAAGAAAAATGCCTTCTTTGTAGTAGGCTAAAGGGAGACCTTTATGTAACAAATTTTCTTTCTGGAAAAAGAGCAGAATACACTTCTATTAATGCCCAGGTTGAGAAATAGTCCATTTAACACCATGAACAGCCAGGTGACAAGGCATCTCAGAAATAAAGAGAAAAATCTCCAGGAAATAAGCTTACAGACACAGAAATATGCAAAATAAATGACAAAGAATTCAGGATGGTACTTCTGAAAAAACTCAGTGAATACTGAAATGAGCCATATCAACAATTTCAAGAATCGAAAAAATGGGTAGATGAGCAGAGCAAGGAGATTGAAACCCTCAAAAAGAACATAATAGATCTTCTGGAGATTAAAAAAAAAACACTGTAAGAGTTCAAAAATGAAATAGCAAGCTTATGAAATAGAGTTGACCAAATGAAGGAAAGGATCAGCGATATTGAAGACAGAAATCCAGAAAAAAAATCAGAAGAAAGAAGAGAGAAACCAAAAAATGAAAAATAATGAAAGAGAAATACAAGAACTAGCTGATACCATCAGGAGAGGAAACATGGGCAGTATCGAAGGCCAGGAAAAGGAACAGGGACTAGAAAGCATTTTCGGACAAATAGTTAACAAGAATTTCCCAAATAGAAAGAAGGAGCTGGAGCTTAGAATTCAAGAAGTCAACAGGACACCCAATTATCTCAACCCAAAAAGGCCTTCATCAAGACATATTGTATTAAAATTATCAAAAATCCATAACAAAGACAGAATTCTCAAGGCAGCTAGGGAGAAAGAGACGATAACTTATAAAGGAGAATCCATAAGATTATTGTCAGACTTCTCAGCACAGACCTTCCAAGCAGAAAAGGAGTGGAATCAAATATTTAAAATATTAAGTGAAAAGATCTACCAGCCTAGAATAATGCATCCAGCTAAGCTCTCTTTTAGATATGAAAGAGAAATTAAGACCTTTCCTGATGTGCAAAAATTGAGGGAATTCTCAGCTATGAGGTCTGCACTACAGGAAATACTGAAAGGGGTCAGTTCACCTAAAACAAAATGACCAAAAAAAACCCAAAAAAAAACCCACATAATCAGGAGTAAGGAGACATTCAGGCAAATAGAAGCAAAGGAATGTACCCTTACTAACAACACTGCATTACAAACTTAAATAGCAAGAGAATTGTTATAGTAAGATAGTAATGGATGTTCAGCATACGTAGGGACTAACTGATACAGCAATGACTGAAAAGGGGAGAATTCAAAGATCCAAATTCACAAAGAGGAATGGAGATAAGTCACGCACAGAAGAAAACGGATGACTGCATATATATATATATATATATATATATATATATATATATATATATATATAAAAAACTCTCCTTTACATATTTGTAACGGTAACCACACACCAAAGATTCAGAACTGAAGTGTATAGCATAAAACAAAAAGAACCAGAGGCAAAACCCGCAAAAGCCAATCAAAATAAAGAAAACAGAAACACAAGGACAAGGAAGCAATGGAAACACTAAGGTACCAGAAAGCAAAAGATAAAATGGCTATAAGAAAACCTCATATTTCAATAATCACCCTAAATGTAAATGTAAACTCACCAATAAAAACACATAGAGTTGCAGATTGGATCAAGGACAAAACCCAACCATATGCTGCCTCCAGGAGACACATCTCAGCTCAAAGACAAATACAGACTCAAAGTGAAAGGGTGGAAAATGATATTTCAAACAAATGATACTCAGAGAAAGCGGGAGTAGTGGTACTAATATCAGATGAAATAGACTTCAAATAAAAAAGGTAAAGAAGGATACTGGGGGACACTTCATAATGATAAAGGGAATCATGCACCAAGAAGACATGACATATTAAATCTATGCTCCAATCAGGGAGCCCTAAAATATGTAAAGCAATTACTAACAGAACTAAAGGGAGAAACAGACCAAAACACTATCATACTAAGGGACCTAACACCCAATAAGGAAATAACATCTTTAAATGACACATTAGATCAACTGACACATTAGACCAACTGAACATAATTGACATTTACAGAGCCTTCCATCCAAAAACAGCTGCTTATACATTCTTCTCTAGTGCACATGGAACATTCTCAAGGATTGACCACATGCTGGGACACAGAGATAGCCTCAACAAATATAAGAGGGTTGAAATCATGTTCTCTGATTATAATGCTTTGAAACTAGAGATCAACTGCAAAAAGAAATCAGGAAGAACCACAAATACATGGAGATTAAACAACATGCTACTGAAGAATAACTGAGTCAGAGAAGAAATGAGAGAAGTCAAGCGATACATAGGAATGAATGATAATGTAGTACAACATATCAAAACTTTTGAGACACGGCAAAAGCGGTCATAAAAAGAAAGTTTATATCATTATAGGCTTATCTCCAAAAACAAGAATAAACAATCTAACACTTCATCTTAAAAAACTAGAAAAGGAAGAACAAATGAAGCCTAAAGTCAGCAGAAGGAAAAAACATCAAAATTAATGCAGAAATAAGTTAACTTAAAACAAAAAAGCAATAGAAAAAATACATGCAGCAAAGAGTTGGTTCTTTGAGAAGGTTAATAAAATTGACAAATCCCTGGCTAGACTCATTAAAGAAAAAAGACACCAGACACGAAAAGACAAAATCAGGGAGAAAGAGGGAAAATTATGAGTGACATTGCAGAAATACAAAGGATCATACAAGAATGCTATGAAAAAGTACATAACACCAAATTGAATAATCTAGAAGAAATGGACCAGTACTTAGAAAAATACAATCTTCCTAGACTGAATCAAGAAGATCTGTAAAATCAAATAGACCAATCAGCACTATGGAAATTGAAACGATCATCAAAAACCTACCAAAAAGTCAAAGTCCAGGACCAGATGGCTTCACCATTGAATTCTACCAAACATTCAAAGAACATTTAATACCTAGTCTCCTCAACTCTTCCAAAAAATCGAAGAGGAGGCAATACTTCCCAACTCATTTTATGAGGCCTATATTACTCTGATACCAAAACCTGGTAAAGGTAACACACAAAAAAGAAAACTACAGACCAATTTCTCTCATGAACACAGATGCAAAACTTTTAAACAAGATACTAGCAAACCGAATACAGCAACATATTAAAAAGATTATACACCATGATCAAGTGGGCTTCATCCCAGAGGCACAGGGATGGTTCAACATATGCAAATCAATTAATGTGATATACCACATAAACAAATTAAAGAATAAGAATCATATGATCATATCGATAGATGCAGAAAAAGCCTTTGACAAAATACAGTATCCATTTATGATTAAACCACTTAACAAAATTGGTATAGAAGGCAAGTACCTTAACATAATAAAGGCCATATACGACAAACCCTCAGCCAACATTATACTTAATGGTGCAAAACTAAAAACCTTCCCTCTTAGATCAGGAACATGACAAGGCTGTCCTCTATTGCCACTATTATTCAATATAACATTGGAGGTCCTTGTGAGTGCAATCAGACAAGAGAAAGATATAAAAGCCATTCAAATAGTAAACAAAGAATTCAAACTGTCACTCTTTTGGATGACGTGATCCTCTGTATAGAAAAACCTAAAGTCTTCACAAGAACACTACTGGAAAAAATAAACGAATACAGTAAAGTTTCTGGATACAAAATCAATGTTCAAAAATCCATAGTATTCTTATACTCTAATAATAAAGTGTCAGAAAAAGAAGTGGAAAAATAATTCCTTTTGCCATTGCACCAAAAAGAATAAAATACCTAGGAATAAATTTAACAAAACATGTGAAGGACCTATATAATACAAATTACAAGACTCTATTTAAAAAAATCGAAGAAGATACAAAAGAATAGAAAGATATTCCGTGTTCTTAGATTGGAAGAATCAACATAATTAAAATGACCACATTACCTAAAACATTATATAGATTTAATGCAATGCCCTTCAAAATCTCATCAGCATTTTTTTAAAGAAATGGAACAAAAAATCATGAGATTTGTATGGAAGCACGAAAGACCCTGAATTGTCAAAGTCATCCTGAGAAAAAAGAACAAGGCTGGAGGCATCACTCTGCCCAACTTCAAATTATACTACAAATTGACAAGTAATCAAAACAGCATAGTATTAGCAGCAAAACAGACACACAGACCAGTGGAGCAGAATCGAGAGTCCAGAAGTAAACCCATATTTATATGGGCTCATAATTTTTGATAAAAAAGTGAAAAACATACAGTGGAGAAAGGAAAGCCTCTTCAATAAATGGTGCTGGGAAAACTGGAAAGCCTCCTGCAAAAGAATGAAACTAGGCTGTTGTCTATCACCACACACCAAAATTAACTCAAAATGGATTAAGGACCTGAATATAAGTTCTGAACCAATAAAATGCATAGAAAAAAATGTAGGAACTAAATTCAAGGATCTTGGACTTAAAGAGATTTTATGAATTTGACCTCAAAAGCAAGGGAAGTGAAAGCTAAAATAAATGAATGGGACTACAACAAATTAAAAAGCTTCTGCTCAGCAAAAGAAATTGTCAACAAAGTAAAGAGAGAACCATCCAAATGAGAAAATATAATTGCAAGCAACACCTCCGAAAAGGGTCTAATATCCAAAATATACAAAGAACTCATACAACTCAATAACAACAAAAAAAAAACAAATGATCCCATCAAAAAATGGGCAGAGGATGCCACCCTGAACAAGCCTGATGTCTGATTTTGTCAGCTAAGCAGGGTCAGACCCGGTTAGTACTTGGATGGGAGACCACCTAGGAAGACCTAGGTGCTGTAGGCATAAATAATAATAAGTAATAATTTTAAAAATGGGCAGAGGACCTGAACAAACACTTCTCCCTAGAGAACATACAAATGATCCACAAATATTTGAAAAGATTTTCAACATCACTAGCTATTAGGGAATTGCAAATCAAAACCACAATAAGACACCATCTCACACCTGTTAGAATAGCTATAATCAACAGGACAAGTAATAACAAATGCTGGAGAGGATGCAGAGAAAAAAGAACCCTCATACACTGCTGGTAGGACTGCAAATTGGTACAGCCACTATGGAAAACAGTATGGAGGGGTCTCAAAAAACTAAAAATTGATCTATCATATGATCTAGCAATCCCTCTACTGAGAATTTACCCCAAAGACTTGAAAACCCATATCTGAAAATATATTTGCATTCCGATGTTCATAGCAGCATTATTCACAGTGGCCAGGACATGGAAGCAACCGAAGTGTCCTATGATAGATGATTGGATAAAGAAGCTGTGGTACATATATACCCTGAAATATTACTCAGCCATAAGAAGAGATGAAATACTGCTATTTGTGACAACGTGGATGGACTTCAAGATAATCATGCTACGCAAAAGAAGCCAGACAGAAAAAGTTGAAAATTGCATGATATCACTTATATGTGGGATATAAACCTAAAAGCAACAAATGAACAGGACAAACAAGTGGAATGATGGACTTGGACTATAGCCTAGTGTTTACCAGAGCACAGGGAATGGGGGGGGAAGGAGGAGGTAGATGGGGAAAAGGGGTTCATATATGTAGTAACAGAAAGAAATCTAACTATGGGAGGTAAACACGCAGTGTAAGTATATACATGCCTCACTGTTAAAGTGTACAGCTGAAACTTATTGGATTTCGTTAACCAATGTCACCATAAATAAAATAAATTAATTAATTAAAAAATAAATCTTTCCCTCTCCTTTGCCTTCTTTTGAGTATTTGCCAAAACATAAGTTATGGTGTCTGATTCCCTTGTGATAGCAAGCTCTAAATAAATACCCTTTCTTGCTTTTGTTTGGTTGGGGTTCCTTTATTTTCACATAATGAAACAGCTTGTAGACCACAAAACAAAAGTAAAATATAAGTTCTTCGTTGTTCATTAATCCTGACTCCATTTAAAACTTTGCATGAGTACACACATTGTATTATTAGAATTATTCCATAATGTATTCTCTTAGCCACCCAAAAGAAAACTATAGCATCAAGCAGTAGGATTCTCTATGCTTCCCCTAATTTCTGTCTCCACACACCACATGTACACACATACACATTCAGATTCACGATAAGATTAGTGAGGCATTTATCTCAGATACAAACTTTAAGAAGAGAATAGAGTCCAAAAACTCAGTAATTGGGGTTAAGAATATTTAATATAATACTTTGTAAAAGCAAAATTAATGCAAAAATCCACAATAAACAAAATATTGCAACCTCACATAAACATAGGACTTGCATAATCCTGCCTCATTTGCCTCACCCTGGAAAATTTTATTCACAAAAACAGATGGTTCATAGTTTGACAATTTTGTTTTTTGGAAATGTGTTTCTTTTTTAAATAGTGAAACTTGAAAAGCACATGGTCTGCTTTCCAAATTAATATCTATTCGCTCTTATAAAAAAAGATTATTTCTCAATTTATCAACTCTGATATGACAATATTTAATATTATAGAAAACTGGCACATAATAATAAAATTATAAATATAAGCAGTAAATTCGAAGCCAAGCAGAATTTGAGAATTCTTAAAGATTTTATCTATTATACTTAAAATAGCTTTTCAGAGTTCAAAAGTCAATCCATTGATCTTGGAGGAAGAAACCAGTCAGGTGAGTAGAAACTTCATGCTCTGTGAGGTTTTCTTAACATCTTCATTTATTGCATGAGTGTACCTTTCTATTATATTCCCATCTCCACTTCAGATACAGTGCTGAGTACTACCATTTCAACTTGTCATATCTAAGGCTAACTTCTGTTCATTCTTATCTAGGATAACCACTTTCCCACATGAGCTCTCTTATTAAGGTGAAACTGCCATGCCTCATGCATTTTCTATATATTGTGCAAATGTCAACTGCAATTCTATTTTCCCCTCAATGGTGGTTCCATCTCCTCCTATTATAGAAGAGGAACTCCATTATCAGCAGGATAACAGATTTCATATGTGAATGAACTTGTGCGAGCACAATTTCAAGCTTCCTAAATTGGACCAATTGTTTATCTCTATTTTTCTCTTTCCTGCCTTCCTGTTTTGTTTTTTTTTGTTTGTTTGTTTTGTTGTTTGTTTTTTGATTTTTGGTTTTGTGCTCTTCTCTCTCATTTATATCTTTCAAAACATGCTACCATGACCAGAAGAAAAAAAAAATTATATTTGTGTCTCTGAAATTAGCCAAAAACAGAAAATCTTAGTTATCATCGAAGTCTTTTGAGTTTTACATTATTAAGGAATTAATATTTCAAACAGAAAGGAAAATTATATGACTTTTTATGAATATTACCTTTGCAGAGGAGCAATCTCAAAATCTTATAAACACTTCAGAGAACACACAGGAAATTCTGCTTAGCTCATTCCCCTGCTGATATGTTTGCTAAGTTTTACTTTTCTGAGTTTGACAAAAACTTGGTAAAAGTCTGTCAAAATCCCTAGCAATGAGCTTTCTCTGCAAAATTGAGCTTTCTCTTGTGAATCATGAAGTTTGTGTTTCCTATACAAACAAAAAGGTGTACATTGCGTTAATCTTAAATACAAAAAGTCATAGTAAGAATCTGGACCTAACAAAACTCAAATAGTTCTATGGGATTAATGCCCTAACCTCCCTGCTTTCATTCTCCACCTTCTTCAATCTGTCCTGTTCTCTAGCCAGATGACTCCCCCTCTGATGTCCCTTTTATCACTTTTCTCCACTGGCCAAAACTCTTAAAAACACCCATTGTGCTCAAGAATAAAAGTTAAGTGTTTTGCCTAACAGATAAAGCCATGCATTCTTTGGTCCTTTCCTGAGCTGTAAATAATGACGTAACATGTGGGAAAGGATATGACAAACCTCAGGTAGGGAAAAAACATATGTTGAAAGTATGAGAATCATAAATATTTCCAATACAAAAAAACCTTTTACATAATTAAACTACTTTTTTTATCTATGAGATTTTCAAAAAAGAACCTCCCTTCTCATAGTTCATTTTTATTCCCCCCACCTCTCTTACAGTTCTAACCCTTGACAGATAGTTCATTGTAAATATAGAAAGAAAATTATAGAGATTCTTATACTGGGAATTATTGTCTTTTGGATTTACCTTCAATAAAGAGATGATCTTTGTACTGAAGTCTCAGTGGCAATATCACCTGAAGTCACCCACTTCATTCATTAACCCTTGGGCTTTGCATCAGAATAGTGTAGGTTATGCTACAGTAACAAACAGCCCTAAAATACCAATGACAATGCAAAGACACAGTTAGTGCTCAGGCTATATGTTCATCATAGGTAACTAAAGGTTCTGAACTACTGGAAATTTTATCTTTATAAATGGCACTGCTCGTTGGGGAAAGTGGAAGAAAGAGAAGGAAGATCATTATGTATACATTTATATATTCTATATATAATAAAAATAGTATTTAGTAGATTAAACAATATATATACTAAATAACATATGTACATAATAAGTATTATTAGATCTATCTATATGTAAATAAAATAAGCACAATACCTTATAGATATCTACAACTGTAATTTGGTACTATAGGGTATTTGTCACTTCTTTCCCTGACAGTGAGAAAATTGACTCTCATTAGCTACAAAATATTTACCTATCAATTTTTACACACTAAAGTTCATTGTGTTTGATGTAGAGGTCTGTGGATTTTAATAAATGCATGCATTCATATATTTGACCCCACAGTACTATATAGAACAGCTCCATGACTCTAAAGATTTATAGCATCGGCTTTGTGTCAGCCAATTTCTCCTCCCTGAACTCTTGGCAAAAACTGATTTGTTTTCTGTTTCTATAGTTTTGTCTTTTCTAGAATATCATATACATAAAATACAATACGTTTGTCTTTCACTAAGAAAAATATATTTATTATTCACTCATGTTGTTATATGAATCCATATTTAATTGCTTGTTATTGCTGAATAATATCCTATTGTATAAATATATCACATTTTGTTTATCTAGTTAATGGATACTTGGATTGTTTTCAATTTAGAACAATTGTGATTTGGTTATTTCTTTAATTTTTGTTTAGTTTTAAAAGTATATATGTATAAACATATATATAATAAAAGTTCTTCATATGATATGTAAGTTGAAAATATGTTCTCCCAATCTATGACATTTCTTTCAATTCTTTTAAAAATTTTGTCTGTCACAGAGCAAAACATTTTAAACTTTTACAAAATTCAGTTTGTTAATACTTTCTTTTATGGATCGTTTTTGTGTTATACCTGAAAACTCATACAAAAGCCCAGGTGAACAGATTTTCTCCTATGTTTTCTTCTAAAGATTTTGTAAATTTACATTGCACATTATGGCATATAATTCATTTATAGTTAAATTTTATATGTGATATATGTGTCAAAGTTCATTTTATTGCATAGGAGCATGCTATTATTTGAACATTTGTTAAAATTAATATTTTTCTCCATTGAATAATCTTTAAACCTTTGTCAAAATTAATTGACTATATATGTGTGGAATTATTGGACATTCTATTTTTTCTTTTTTAGGTCCTAGGGGTGAGGACCCCAGCACATTAATCCCACCCATGTGGACACTCTATTTTTTCCATTTATCTATGTGTCTTTTTGCCAGTACCATAATGTTTTATTATTATAGCTCTATAGTAGGTATTAAAATTAAAATCAAGTGATGTTGAGTCTTCCACATTCCTTTTTTTTTTTCAGAATCATTTTGGCTATATTACTACTTGTGACTTTCCATGGCTTTTGGATATCTACACAAATCTTGATAAAATTTAGAGTGGGATTTTATTGAATTAATAAATTAATGTGGAGAGAACTAATATCCTAGTATATTTAGTCTTCCAAACCATGATCTCAGATTTTTAGATCTAACTTGATTTCTGTAATCATTATGCTGTAGTTTTCAGTATACATATCCTGTACATATTTTGATAATTTCAAATGTGATATATTTCATTTTTTATTATTCTAAATGGTATTTTTTAAATTAAAATTTTCAATTGTTCATTACAAGTATAAAAAATGGGAATTTTTTATTAGTTGCAGGTATACAGTACATTGGTTCAATATTGATATAGTTGAAATGACCACCCCCCACTTCCACCCCGATTACCACCTATCTGGCTCTCCACATAGCCATGACAATACTATTGACTATATTCCTATGCTGTATTCTACATCACCATGACTATTTTGTAACTACTAACGTGTACATTTTCATCCCTTCATCTATTTCTCCAAGGCCCCCAACCTACCTCCCTCTAGCAGTTACCAGATTGTCCTCTCTATCTGTGATACTGTTTTTGCTTTTATTCCTTAGATTTACATATGAGTGAAATCACATGATATTTATCTTCTCAGTCTGACTTCTTTCACTCAGTATAATGACCTCTAGGTCCATCCATGCCGTTGCAAATGGTAGGATTTCATTTTTTTTTTACAACTAATATTCCATTGTATATATGAACCATAACTTCTTTATCCAATCGTCTGTTGATAGGCATTTAGGTTGCTTCCATATCCTGGCTATTGTAAATACTCTGTCATGAGCATAGGGGTGTATAGATCTTTACAAATTAGTGTTTTGGTTTTCTTTGGATAAATACCCAGAAGTGCAGTTGTTGGGTCAAAAGGTAGTTCTATTTTTAATTTTTTGAGGAAACTCCCAACTGTTTTCTATAGTGGCTGTACATTTTGCAATCCCACCAACAGTGTATGGGGGTTCTCTTTTTGCCACTTCCTCACCAACACTTGTTTTCCTGATTTATTGATGATAGCCGTTCTGACAGATATGAAGTGATGATCATTGTAGTTTTAATTTGCATTTCTCTGATGATTAGAGACCTTGAACATCTTTTTATATTTATTGGTCATCTATATTTCCTCTTTGGAGACATTCCTATTCAGATATTCTACTCATTTTTTAAATTAGGTCTTTTTTGTTGTTGTTATTGAGTTGTATGAATTCTTTATAAATTCTGAATATTAACCCCTTATCAGATGTATCATAGATGATTATATTCTCCCATTCCATCAACTGTCTTTTCGTTTTGTTGATGGTTTTCTTTGCTGTGCAAACTCTTCTTAATTTGATGCCGTCTCATTTGTAAATTTTTTTCTTTTGTTTCTCTTGCCTAAGGAGACATATCCTCCCAAAAAAGATATTACTAGAAGCAATGTCAGCAAGTTTACTGACTATGTTTTCTTCTAAGAGTTTTATGGTTTCAGGTCTTACATTTAAGTCTTTAATCCATTTTGAGTTTATTGCTGTATACGGTGTGAGAATATGATCCAGTTTCATTTTGTGTGCGTGTATGTGTATACTCTGTCTAGTTTACCCAACACCATTTATTCAGACTCACTTTACCCCATTGTATACTTTTGCTTTCTTTGTCGTAGGTTAGATGACCATATAGGTGTGGGTATTTTTCTGGAGTCTCTATTCCATTCTATTAATCTATGTGTCTGTTTTTATGCCAGTACCATGCTGCTCTGATTAATGTAGCCTTGTAGTATAGTTTGATATCAAGTAACATAATACCTCCATTTTTTTTTCTTCTTTCTCAAGATTACTGTGGCTATTTGGAATCTTTCATGGTTCTACATAAATTTTAGGATTATTTGTTCTAGCTCTGTGAAAAATGCCATTGGTATTTTGATAAGCATTGCAGTGAATCTATAGATTGCTTTTGGTAGTATGGCCATTTTAATGATGTTGATCCTGTCTATCCATAAGCACGATATATATTTCCATTTATTTGTATATTCTTCAATTATTTTCTTTAATGTCTTACAATTTTCCAAATACAGGTCTTTTTATCTCTTTAGTTAAATTCATTCTTAGATGTTTTTTCTTTGATGCAATTATAAATGAGATTGTTTTCTTAATTTCTCTTTCTGATAGTTATTGGTGTATAAAAATGTAACCAATTTCTGAATATTAATTTTTTATGCTGACTTTACTGAATTTGTTTATTAGTTCTAATAATTTTTTGGTTGAATCTTTAGAATTCTCCATATATAGTATCACGTCACCTGCAAATATTGACAGTTTTACTTTTTTCTTTTCAATTTGGATGCCTTTAATTTCTTTTTATTGTCTGATTACTACAGGTGAGACTTCCAATATGTTCAATAAAAATAGTGAAAGTGGACATTCTTGTCTTGTTCCTGATTAATGTAAATGTTTTAGCTTTCCTTATTGAATATTGATGTTAGCTATGTGTTTATCATATATGGCCTTTATAATGTTAAAGTATTTCCCACTTTGTTGAGAGGTTTTTTTTAATAATAAATGGATGCCAGATTTTGTCAAATGCTTTTGCTGCATCTATTGATATGATTATATGGTTTTTATCTTTCAATTTGTTAATATGATGTATCACATTAATAGATTTTTAGATATTGAACTAACCTGTATCCCAGGAATAAATCCTACTTAATCATGCTGTATTATCTTTTTAATGGCTTGCTGAATTCAGTTTGCTAATATTTTGTTGAGGATTTTTGCATTTATGTTCATCATATACTGGTGTGTGTATATATATGTATATATACATATATATGTATGTATGTATATATATACACATATATATGTATGTATGTATGTGTGTATATATATGTGTGTATATATATGTGTATGTGTGTGTGTGTGTATATATATATATATATATATATATATATATATATATATATATATATAGTAATGTCTTTGTCTGTTTTTGGAATCAGGGTGGCTTTGTAAAATGAGCTTGGGAGCTTTTCCTGCTCTTGAATTTTTTGGACTTGTTTAAGGAGCATAGGTATTAATTCTTCTTTGAATGTTTGGTAAAATTCAACTGTGAAGCCATTCAGTCCAGGACTTTTGTTTGTGGGAAAGTTTTCGATTACTGATTCAATTTTGTTTGTAATAATTGGTGTGATCAAATTTTATGTTTGTTCTTGACTCAGTCTTGGAAGATTGTATGTTTCCAGGAATTTATCCATTTCTTCCAGATTGTCCAATCTGTTGATATATAATTGTTCATAGTATTATCTTACAATTTTTAAAATTTCTGTGGTGTTAGCTATCACTTTTCTTTCATTTCTAAAATTATTTATTCATGAGTCTGGTTAAAGATTTATCAATTTTGTTGATCTTTCAAAGAACCAGCACTTATTTTCATTGCTTTTGTATTTGTTTTAGACTATTTTTTAAATTTCTGCTGTAATCTTTTTTATTTCCTTCCTTCTACTCGTTGATAGCTTTGTTTGCTGCTCTTTTTCTAGTTCCATTAGGTGTAAGTTTAGATTATTTATTTGAGATTTTTCTTGTTTTTTGAGATAGGTCTGTATTGCTAGAATTTCCCTTTTAGGACTACTGTCTCTGTATCCCATTGATTTTGGGTCATTGCTTTTTTGTTTTCATTTGTCTCAAGGTATCTTTTTATTTCTTCCTTGATCTCATTGTTAACTCATTCATTGTTTAGTAGCATGTTTTTTATATTCCATGTGTTTTTCATTTTTTTATTGTAATTGATATCTAGATTTTAGTTTCCTTGTGTTCTGAGAAGATTCCTTGTGTTCTGAGATGATTTAAATCTTCTTACATTTATTGAGACTTCTTTTGTGGCCTAACATGTGGTTTATCTTGGAAAACGTTCCATGTACACTTGAAGAAAATGTATATTCTCCTGTTTGGGGATGAAATGGCATGGATTGTTTTTGACAATCACCTTGGCAATAGGTTTGTTTTCACAGGATGAGTTCTGATGTAGATCAAATGACAACATTGCCCTGTAACAATCATAGATAGTAATAATATTCTGGAATAAGATTTTTTTGAGGACTCCAATCTCTGTGTGCTTCATCCAGTAGCTGCAAGTCTGTTTGGTTTCCATGGCTGTTATAACTGAAAGGCAGGTTGTTTTGAAGGCTGACACACAGCTCTGGAGTTGCATGATGTAGGGCAAATTACATGTCACAAACACTATTATTCTTTCCAATTTTCATCAATTTTGGGAGAGAGAAGTCTTCCTCAGATTGTTACATGCCTTTATTAATTTCCATAGTTCTGAAAAAGTTAATATTGACTATTTTTTCCAGTGTTTTTATTATGTTTGTAGAAGAGCAGATTTATAGAAGTTCTACTCTTCACAATTAGCTTTATAAGTCCAGCATTATTTTAACACCAAACCAGATAAGCGTATTCCAAGAAATAAAACTACAGATACTCTCCTTTCTGACATAGATCTAAAAGTCCTCAACAAAATATTAACCACCTGAATACAATATATAATAAAGACAATGCATCGTGACCAGGTAGAATTTTTTAATGAAACACAAGGTTGATTCAACATTTAAAAATATATAAAATGCACTGTACTATTGACAAAGTAAGAAAACACATACAATTATATCAATACATGCAAAAAATTATTAAATAGAATCCCATGTCTTTTCACAATAAAAACTCAGAGTAAATTGAGTATAAACAAAATTTAATAAAGCTAATAACAGGAATATGCAAAAAAATGTACAATTAAAATTTTCTGTAATTACGAATAACTAAATTCTCTCTCCCAATGATTGAGAATAAGCAATATCATTCTCTACTACTGCTTGTATACAACATAATACTAGAATTGCTAGCCAGTGCAATAAAGGAGGATTTCAAAAAGGCATGCTAATTGCAAACAATAAAATAAAACATAATTTTCTGCATATGCAATCCAAAATAAGCTACCAAAAATTTCCCAGAACTAATAAGTAAGTTGAGCAAAATTGAATGATGCAAGGTCAATACTTTAAAAATTCAAGATGCTCACTTTCACCACTTCTATTCAACATTATATTGAAATTCCTAGCTCTAACAATCAGACAAGAAAAAGAAATAAAAAGCAACCAAATTAGAAAGAAAGAAGTAAAACTCTCATTATTTGCAGATGGCGTGATACTATACATAAATAATCTTTAAAATTCCCATGACAAAAGGTGCTTTATAGTCAAGAAATGGCAGAACACGATTAAAGCTCATGTTGATGTCAAGGCTACCAATGATTACTTTCTTTGCCTATTCTGTGCTGGTTTTACTAAAAATGCAACAATCAGATTCAGAACTCTTATGCTCAGTGTCAACAGGTCTGGCAAATCCAGAAGAAGATGATGGAAATCATGACCCGAGAGACGCAGATGAATAACTTGAGAAAAGTGGTCAGTAAATTGATTTCAGATAGCATTAGAAAAGACACAGAAAAGCCTTGCCAGTCTATTTATCTGCTCCATGATATCTTTGTTAGAAAAGTCAAAATGCTGAAAAAGTCCAAGTTTGAATTAGAAAACTCCTGGAGCTTTATGGTGAAGGTAGTAAGTAGTTCAGGGAAAGCTACTGGGGATGAGACAGGTGCTAAAGTTGAACAAATAATTGGATATGAGCCCCCAGTCCAAGAATCTGTTTAAAATCTAGACTTTTCATGGTGACAAATAAAACCTACATATGATTTTTTAAAAATAAGTTTAATAATTTAAGGAAATTATGTATAAATAATTAAAGAACTGCATGACAATGATGTTTTATTAATTAGAGATTATTTTTTAAAAGATAGAATTACAAAAAGGAAATAAATATTTTAGAGTTGAAAAGTACCATAACTAGAATAAAATTTACTGCAGATGCTCAACAGAAGACTTGAAAAAGCAAAAGAAAAAATCAAGTCTTAGAAATAGATCAATTAAGTTAATCCAGTCTAAGGAACAGAAAAAAAAAATTGAAGAAAAATGAACAAAATTCAGAGACTTTTGGTAGACAATCAGAAGAGAAAAGGATAAGTAAGAACATTTAAAGAAATAATGACCTAAAACATTCCAAATTTGAAAGGAAAAGATCCATACATTCAAGAGGTTTAACAAACAATGAACACAAAGAGATCCACAACATGAAAATACAAATGTTAAAGAAAAAAATTAATGAGAAAATCTTGAAAGCAACAAGAGAAAAACAACTAAATACACAAAATATATCCCCAAAAGTGAAATATATTCTCCAATAAACAAAAACAGAGAAATTTATTGCTAGCAGACCTGCCTTACAAGAAATACTAAAGTTCTTGAGCTTAATGCAAGTGACACTAAAAAGTAATTCAAAGCCCACGCACACAAAAAAAAGAGTGCTGATAAAGATAAATATGTAGGTAATAATAAAATGCAACAGAATTACATATTTATTTTTCTTTCTTATTTAAAAAGCACTGAACAAATCAATAAATATATAAATGTGTTTTTGACTTATAACATGTAGAAGCATAATATACTTGACAAAACAGCACACAGTATGCAACAGAGAACAAAGCTGTAGTTAAAATGGCATTAGCTGGTAATCTGAGTCCACCAGAAGAAATAAAGAATAAGAGAAATATGAATAAAAAGGTAAACATTAACCCTAGAAATTCATACTTGCTCCATTTCTTCTTAAAGTTCCATTAAATGACATGGAATTATACTAAATATGACAATTTCTTCCTCTGTTATATATAGATATATAGATATAGATATAACATGTATAATGATAATGCAAAAACAGGGAGTAAACAACAGAACTAAATGGGAGTAAGTTTCTGCATCTTACTGGAATTGAGTTAGTATAAAAATTAAGTGGATTCTAATAAGTTAAGGTGTATATTGTAAGCCCTAGAGCAACTATCAAGAAAATAACTTAAAATTATGATTAACGAAGATTAGAGTAGAAATAAATAAAATAGAGAATAAAAAAACAATAAAGTCAATAAAACAAAAGTTGGTTCTTTGAATACATTAACAAAATTTACAAATGTTTATCTAAATTGACCAAGGAAAAATTTGAAAAACAAATTAATAAAATCAGATGAAAAATAGTATATCACACCTAACCTTTAAAATGATAAGGAAATACTATGAACGGCTTTTGTCTTTCAAGACCTTTTTATATTTCATAAATGCTAGCCAGTTAAATTGTAAAATGTCCTTTGGTTTTAGTTTTCTAATGTTTTCTTTTAATTATATTCAGGTTATTCACTTTGCCCAGGAATACTAGAGAAGTTATGTCATGTCTTTCTCAGTGCAGGAGTGTGAGAAGTCTCAGTGGTTGAGCTTACAAAACTTCCTGAAGAACCCTAAGAGAGGACACAGGAACAGTGGTACCAGGCATAGAGTTGGGAGAAAGAAGTGGCCTGAAACAATGGAAACAATGAAAGTCTGTCCATGCAAAAGCAGGGCCAGGCTACACTCCTCCATAACCCTGAACCTCCTCCACAGTTACTTAAAGACCAACAATTACCCATAGGGATTGCAACTGAAGTCATCCAGTGAAATTCTGATGTAAATGTACCAATGAAGCAAAATCCTCCTTCTTCTGGTGTGTGGGAGCTATACCCCATACCAACTAAAAGTCAGCCTTCTGATTCTGACAGACCTATTTGCAAGAAAGACCTACTAATAGAAATCAACTTGCTCCTCCATTCTTAAATATGAACTGATAACAAATTAGAGATTATCTACTATAGAAAGAAAATCAGTAGCATAGAAAGATGAAAATAAATAGAAAAATAGACCTTGCAAATAAGAGTTCAGTTAACACAAGCGAGTAAACTTAAATAAGAGAAAATATTATATCAGCAAAACAAAAATATATTATTAAGAAGAATGAAAGTGATATAAAAAATATCTCATATAAAACATAAATCTTGGATAAGAATATAAAATACATACTAAAAGAAAAGAAAAGAAGAGGAAAAAAAAATACAGCTGACTTGGAGGATCCAGAAGTTCCAAACTCTTACTTGATAGGTGTTTCAGGAACAGGGGAAGATAAAACAATGGTAGTGATGTGGTGTGAGTGAGGATTGATTAGGAAATTAAATATATATATATATTTTTATATATATATATATTTATACTCCCCATAATGAAGAGATGTGTATCTTTAGATTGAAAGAACTGCTAAACTACTAAATTGAATAACTATCCTAACACTTCCAGAAAGTTGAGAGGAAAATGAAAGATTGAACTGAGAAGGTGTGACTACTAGAGGGAAAGAAGTCAGGTTTCTGTTGGCCATTTGAAGACTTGGAGCTATGCCACAACCCAGAATGAATTATTGTTAGATAAAATTATAACACTATAACTTGGGCATATTTCTGCCAAGTGATCAAATTCAGCAGCTGCTTCTTAGGAATGCCTTCACCTTACACAACCTTTGCTTTGAGATGTTTCATAAAAGTGTAGTTTATTGTTCTGTGAAGATTGGGAAAACAGAACTTAATGTGGTACTCTTAGAACACTAGAACTCCAATTGTATATAATCTGCATTATATTTTTTCTTCCTAATCAAATTTCCAGCTATCTTTGGAACTGTGATAAAGTTCTATGACAAGAATCACCTAAAAAGAGATGAAAATTACATTCAAACTGACAGAGTAAAATGACTTTATTTTTTTCAAAGAAATTGATTTTAAATTTATAAGTCTTACACAAACTGTCTAAATATGTGAATACAAACTGACAATTCTGTCTGCAAAAAACTTATACATCATTCTTCTTTTCCGAGGAAGCTGCTTGAAAATATACTAAATTGATAAGAGAAGAGAAAAGAATAGGAAGCTTAAGTATTAAGGAGATTAATCCAGAAGTGCAGCGAAGAAAGGTCTGCAGTAAGAGCAAGTTCAGGGAACACCTAAGCAAGGTTGGTGAAAAAAAAATAAGAGATGAGAAGAATGGGTCTAGGCAAAAATTTGAACAAAACATGATAAAAGGCATGATTAAGAAAGGGAGTAGTTTTCTCTATATAGTAAACAAATTTATTCGTAGTTAAAAAAATGAAAAAAAGGCAATTAGAAAATCAGGAAACAAGTGAAAAAACTATACCAGAAATCATAGACCATTTCTGAAATAAATTTAAATGCACTATGATTTTAAGCTATTGATGGGGTACATTTAATCTTAGTCCTAGAAAAATTCTCATCTAAGTGACATATGCAAAAATGTAGTCTCAGCACAGTGCTTGAGGTTCAGTAATTGATATTTCTACTGTTTTTAACTAATAGAATCAATATAGGCAAAATGGAAAATTACTGTCATTGGAATATAGCATAAATATTAACACAGTAATTGTAACTGCACCCAGATTTCATTTATAGCTTTTTCGTTGATTCAAGCTGGTTTAGCCTATAAATGGCATTGCAACTCATTTGCTTCTTATCCACTCTTACACTTCCACGTTTGTATGCCTACTCCCTTAATCATTAAGCCATAGGACATAAGGTTCCTGTCCAGTGTCAAATATTTTAAGAATGAAGCCTCAGGTTTATCAATCATGAGGATAAGAAGTTTTGGTTAAACTAAGGAAACATCTTGGCTTTACATGTGTTTCAGCCCTAGACCCACCACGGCAGAACAGCTCCACTGACCACTTTCCAATGGGACCAGAAGGGGTGATACCATGGCTGTTTCCAAAACTGTACACGGTGATCAATTACCCCAGCCCCTTCCAATCAGTAGCACCCATTAATGTAGGAAGGAGGCAAGATAATTAAAATGTTAAATCAAGCTACAGTAGGTGGATCAGCCCTGCAGCCAGGCCAGGAGGACACCTGAAGAACAAAGGAAGATTTCTGCTAGGATTGCTAATAACCCATTTCCCCACACTGTAAAGGGGAAGCAGGTAAAAGAATCTTTAAGTGGCTGCTCTACACAAAATAAAATCATTCATTTCCTATGGCAAAACCATGTGCAACTTATGGATTAAAGGCTGGGAACTGCCAGTAGGCCTTTCATGCTACATATTCTTACTTTTTCACACTACGCACTCTTTCTCTTCCTCACTGTATAAACATATCCAAGGAAATGGGTAAACAAAGTCTTTAAACTGTAACTCACAGGAACTAAAGGATGACATGTAAACTGAATTCTCCACACTCTCCTTCTCACTCTTTCTCTTGGTATTCTTTACTGTCTCTCTCACTGTCCTCATCTCTCTTAGTCCCTCTCACTCTCTGCCTCTGAGAGACCACACTTTGTGGAGTATTATCCCTTTTCTAATACACTTTCCTTTTGACTTTAACTTTGGCATGTATGTTGAATTCTTTCTATACTCTCTGATAAAGGACCCTCATCTTCCATTGGTGCAGGGCTTGGTCTCCCCTCCTCAGGGAAATTTGCCCCGTCCTACATCACCATGACCCCAACTCCCTTAGTTTCTATGACTGATGATTTTTCCTTATACAATCTATCCCCTTGACACCTGGAAAGACTGGTTGATGAGAGTGATAGCTCACCTATGTCTCTGGAACTTGCAACTCTCTAAAATAAATGCTTACTTACTTTGCTGCAAAATCTAACATATCCCATAGACACATGCATGCAGACGAACCCCTTTGATCCAGTAAGATTTTGACAATTGCCTTGACAATTAAATTATTAACAATAGTTATGAAAATTGAATATTAATGATATAATAAAACTTGGAAGTGAAATATGTAGTGAAGTTGAGAAAAAGGTGAGAAAAATGTGGGGAATGAATATAGTTATTTTAGAAAGTCTGGAATTTAAGAGAATACCAAAAATTGATGAAACAAAAATACTTTAAAATATTTAATGTTAAAACAACTAACATAGAAAATATAAATAATAATACAAAAGTTAATATGACAAATTGTTAGTAATAAAATGAAAACCTAAAGAGGTTTTAGAAATGAAAATGGAGAATGACTGTGCTATTTTTTTCCTTTCATTATGATATCCAATTATATTGTATAAAGTTGCAAAATTATGAAATAAAAAAATTTCCTGTAAGTAATGGGAAAGTATAAGATGGAAATTGTTTTGTATATTTTTGTGAAAAATAAAATCAGAACATCGGATAAATGTAATAGATTTCTGTTTAGGATATGAAAAAATAAAACTCATGAGTTCTGTTTAAAAAAATTGTTGACTCTATGTCATCTAATGATTTTTCTGTATAAAGAATTGATACACCGAAATAGTTATTCACATTCTATGATACAAAATAGAATATGTTACCTGAAAATAAGACATAATAACATCAAATGTTAGTAAAAATTTATGTAATTAAAGAACTGAAAACATGATATTAAAGTATGGAAAACCTGAATGATTACTTTTACATTTATTAAATTAACAAAATTAATAAAATTAAATAATTAAATTTATATTTTACATTTCTCCTTTAATGTTTGGTATCGAGCAGTGGAAAAAATGGCTTAGATGATAGAGGCTTTGTTCATCTTTCTTGCAACCGAATCAAAGTTGTGACAGAAACACAGAGCAAAAAGTAAGCAAAGTCACCCAGGATCCAGATGAACTTCTAGAAGCACTACAACTAGAAAGAGAACGAAGAAATCACCCTGCAATGGTGGAATATAGAAGGAGGCAAAGACAAAAGGCTGCTGGGTACCTGGAACTGAGCAGCTAAGTGAAACAGAGGCTACGACAGTGGCAGCTGGCAGCTGCAAACCCCTCTTAAAGGGGCCGTATCCATGACCAGACTTTCACAGTGACAAAACTGCGCACTCTGAGCACCAGAGCCAGATCAGCTGCATGGGGTCACCAGGGACTTGCAGGGAGACACTGAGTTGTCGGAGTAAGGGCTAGAGGTGAGACTTTCTCCTGGGCAGAAGTGCCAGTGGTATCCATTGTTCCTCTGTTGAGCACTCCTCACTCTTGGTGTGCAGACTCAGCACTGCCATAGCTGAGAAGTCATCAAACTGGATAAGACAGGTCACTCCAACCAGAGGATTCCCTGAAACTCTGCCTCCCCCAACTCAGGGCCTCACCCAAACCACAACCAGTGGTGTCCTCATGGAATTCAATTCTCCTTACTGAACAGCACCAAGACTCACACTGGTGGCAGCTGACCTCAGTTTCTGGTCTGGCTTCTTGAGGCAACTGTAAGCACAGTATCTGTGCATTGCTTGCTGAATCTTAATAGGTGGCTCTTGAAGGACATAGGCTGGGGCCAAACTTAACCTGCAGCTGAACTCCTCTCAGAACTGCCACTGGAAACCTACTATACTAAGCCACGCTAATAAGACCAGGAGACTTAGGAGCTTTGCTTAGTACATAGAAACAGACACAGAAAAGCAGCCAAATGAGAAGACAAAGAAGCAGAAACCATATGAAAGAACAGAACAGAGATACAGGGATAATGGAGTCAAGCAATCTAACAAATGCAGAGTTCAAAACACTGGCTATAAAGATGCTCAATGAACTTAGGGGAAGAGTAGATGAATTCAGTGAGAACTTTAACAAAGAGATAAAAAACATAAAAATGGAAATGGAAATTATAAAAGGGAATCAGTCTGAGATAAAGAGGATATTAGAGACAATCAATAGAATGAATGAAGAAGAGGATCTAACCACCGATATAGAGGATGGGGAAGCCAAGGACACTCAATCAGAACAGCAAGAAAAAAGAAGCCAAGACTATAATAATTTAAGGAGCCTATGAGACACAATTAAATGTAAAAATATCCATGTCATAGGGGTACCTGAAGGAAAAAAAGAAGTTGAAGAGCTATTTGAAGAAATAATGATGGACAACTTCCTTCATCTGTGAAGGAAATAAACATACAACCCAAGGAAGCTCAGAGAGTCCTAAGAAAGAGGAACCCAAAGAGACCCACAACAAGCACATCATAATTAAAATGCCAAAGGTTAAATACAAAGAGTAATCTTAAAAGCAGCAAGAGAAAAGCAGTTAGTTACCTACAAGGGAGCACTCATAAGACTGGCAGCTGATTTCTCAAAAGAAACTATGCAGGACAGAAGGTCTTGGCACAAAGTATCTGACGTGATGAAAACCTAGGATCTACAACCAAGAATCCTTTATCCAGCAAAGTTATCATTTAAAGTTGAAAAACAAATAAAGAGCTTCCCAGACAAAAATAAGCTAAAGGAATTTATCAACACCAAGCCACTATTACAGGAATGTTGGAGGGACTTCTTTAAGAAGAAAAAATGTGTGTCGAAAACACAAAAAATGATAATAACTACATTTTTATCAACAAGTACCTCAAATAGGAAAGAATTAAGTGCTCCAACCAAAAGATAGAGTGGCTGAATGAATGAGAAAACAAGACCCCTACATATGCTGCCTACAAGAGACTTCAGATTAAAAAAGACACACAGACTAAAAGGGGATGAAAAAAAATATTGCCTTGGTGGACCTAGAGAGTATTGCACTAAATGAAATAAGTCATCAGATAGTGAAAGACAAATATTGCATGATTTTATGTACACGTGAAATCTAAAGAACAAAATAAACTAAAACAACAACAATGGGAATAAATTCATAGATACAGAGAATATTTAGAGGGCTACTAGATGGTAGGGGGAGTGGGAGGATGGCATAAAAGAGGAAAGGAATTAAGAAGTACAAATGGATAGTTATAAAATAGACATGGAGATAAAATGTAGTATAAGGAGAATAATTAATAATGTAATAAATATGTAAGGGGAAGAGAGACTAGATTTAGTGGAGTGATCACTTTATGAGTTATATAGATCTCTAATCACTATGCTGTACAACTGAAACTAATATATTATTGTATGCCAACTATAATTTAAAAAACTCATTGACTTGTACAATGTAAATGCAAGAAACTAATTGTCCATTATATTTCAATAAAGCAGAAAGAAAAAAAAGGAAGACTAAGGAATTATTTTTAAGAAGTATAAGAAATGTTAACTCAGAGAATTCAAATGCAAATCTTTTGACAGAGTCGATGGTACTGCGGCCTTGAAGTTAGATATGTATGTTATGTCAACATTACTTTGTAGTATAGTTATTCTGCCTAAAGTAAGTGTTTGTTATATGGCTTTTACATTTTAAGAACTAACAATATTTTCTCTTTACAAAGTCTGAATTTACAAAATGAGAGAGTTTAATTTAAAAAAAAATTGGAAAAAAAGATTTGGTATCTAACCTTTACATTTGCTTTTAACATTATATTTAGAATGGCTTGTGTTAAGTGTTTATAACCACACATATCTCTTCTACTATGAGAAATATAGAATTTTATATAAATATTTATAAGTATTTGTGGTTTATCTTCACTCATCATAAGTTGCTGACTTTCCTGAACAAATGAGTAAACAAGTAGCTGTTTCTTAGGTTAAGTGTACAATGTCATCAGTTTAACATATAATTGCATTAATAGAAGAAAAGTGTTAAAATAGACAACTAGCCTTTCATTTCCATGATATAACTCTGAAACTGCCTGACTTTCAAAAACTACAAGTTAGGCTTTGAAAATACATTACTTCTTCAAATTAATCCTGGAACAATTTCTCAGCATGAACACAATGAAGGCAACTTATCTTCCTTTATATTTCAGCAGGAGGCTGCAGGCATCCTTTAAAAAATATCTTTCAGTTATTTGATTTTGAGTTATTCAAGAATCTCGCACTTTTTCATGGTAGTTGCTCTATCACCTTACTTTTTATCAAGAAAGGAAATGAGCCTACAAACCGATGATGAATGAAATTTAAGAAGATAAAGTGTTAATGGGTTTGAGATTATTCAGAAAAGATCTGAGAAACTCCCTTCAAGTTGAAGATCACTGGATGTCCAGTACCAGGGAATCATGTAACTGTGTTGGAAAGCAGTGGGGCCAGTTTGATGAAGAAACCTCGACTCTTTTGTGGTGAGTTTGACATTTAACACTTTGCTTGCATAAGACAGGAATCATATATGAATGTAGAACTACCTGCACACACACCTAACCTGCTTTAACAATTTAGTTTAAAACTCAATTTAGTAAAAAACAGTCACTTTTTTAGTTTTTGACAAGAACTCAAAATTTTGACTGACATTTTCCTTTAATAGTTCAACTGATTACTTTTATATATTTCAAAATGCTTCCATTTGAGAAAACATGTAGTAAAAAATATTTGAAATCTCTTAAAATTAAAAGCGAAGGTTAGCTACAAGTCTAGTTTAGCACTTATTTAATTCTAAGCAGTTTACATATCAATATTTTAATGAGTTCTTACTTAATATTTCAGCAAAACTTTCTAAATACTCAGCTTCCGTAGAGCTTCCTTGAGTTCTTATAATGGCTTTTAAAATCAGTTTAGGCCAACAAGCACAGACACATATGGCTTTACAGCAATGGTGGAATATATGACTGACAGGTCCCTTTCTGAGACTTATACTTGATGGGTTAGCGCTGTCAAAAGCTTAAATATGAGAGTTTGCAAACCTAATTGCAGACACAAGGAAAGATGCAACTACAAGGATCTGACAACACAACACAAAGTAGAGGGGATTGCACATATTAACAATTCATTACATATAAAGTCACTGTAGGAAAATAGTATTCATCAACTATAGAAAAAATTAATAGAAATAATACAAGGTTTGTTAAACTGAACTTTTCTTGTCTACATGATTAATATAACAAAATGTTGACAATGATTTTCAAGTTAGCACAACAATCATTAAGTCTTCAAATAACTAAACAGAGTAACTTTCTAATCACATTTATGGTCCTTAATATATGGCATTATAGCTATAGAGATTCTTTTATACTTATTTTATTTTTATATATTTTATTGTCTGTTAATTGTATGTACTAGAATCGTTTTTTTTGTGTGATTAAAACACACAGATTAAAACACACACATAGAAATAAAAAATCTACTCAGCCTGCATTATTTGTTAAGTGTAATATGAAATTGAAATCAGGATCTGTTTTATATAGTTCACTCTAAACATACAATTTGATTCTCCTGATTTGTTTTCTAGGAGTTGCCCACGTATAAATAAAAATACTTTCAAATTCCTTTCAATCATCCCTTTCTAAGCCTCTTTTCTCTTCCTCCCTTTTTTCCTTTTTGCTTCCCACACATGTTGGCATAAGGCTTCGATGTGCCAGGCTGTTGTACATGATCGGAATACATTATGAACAAAAGTCTTTGCACAGATCATGTTCCACTTTCCTGTCAAGAGAGTTCCACTTTCTGAATGGCATTGTGAGGAGCTCCACAGACCTGTTCCCAGTGAAACAAAAATAACTTCTGAAAACTTTTAGAGCAAAACCATTTAAAGTACCGGAAAATTTTCACATACATGTGGAATCTAAAGAACAAAACAAACGAACAAACAAACAAACGAAAACAGAAGCAAACTCATAGATTCAGAGAACACCTTGAGGGTTACCAGATAGGAGGGGGGTTGGAGAGTAGATGGAAAGGGGAAAGGGATTAAGAAGTACAAAATGGTAGTTACAAAATAGTCATGGAGATATAAAGTATAACATAAGGAACTTAGTCAATAATATTGTAATAACTATGTACAGTGTCAGATGGGTACTAGATTTATTGGGGTGATCACTTTGTGTTATATAGATGTCTAATCACTATGTTGTACACCTGAAACTAATATAATACTATATGCCAACTATACTCAAAAAATTAAAAATATATATATTTTAAAAAACTAAGTACCAGGAAATTGTTCTAAGGGCATACAACCAGTGACAAAACATTTACTGAAGAAAATCTACTCAATCTTGGTGAGAATAGTGAGAATCTATATTTCTGGAGCCACAATGAACTCACTTCATTTCTCACCTCCCCAGCTTAGTAAAGTGCATAGGTGTGGCCAAAAAGTTGGTTCACCCTCTCACCTCAGTTTCCAGTTAAGGGACATGAAATCCAACCTGGAGGGGCAAACTGCAGGTGTTCCAAATCACCTCCATCTCTGAGTTGCATAGGCTAAATTTCTAACAAGTATGGCTGAGAAATCAAGGGCCTCTTTCCTCCACCCAGCCCCTACTTATAGAACAGAAGCTCTGTTCAGGCATGCTGGACTGAGAATATGGTATCCCAGTCACATAATCCCAGCTTGCCCATAAGGCTGAGCTTCTGTGCTTAAGTAGACAAAGGTATGTTGAGAAGACCAGAGACCACTATTCAGTGATCTGCTCATAAAGTGAGAATGCTAATTTTACTTTCAGCCATAGAGAAGTGACCTAGAGATTTTGCTCAGGGTGAGAGGTGGTCCATAAGAACAGAGTACTCTCCTGAAAAGAAATGCCTTTATTTGGAACAGAGTGTGAGGAAGTTCAATCCTGAGGGCACTCTCAAAAACAATAGAGATTTTGGTTGTAAGCCATTAAGGAAGGCTAGTCATTCTATAACAAGCTAAACTGTAGACCAGCTAGTTTGTCAGAGAAAACCTTGAAAAAGGACTGCCACTAAGCAACCACCTGGAATCAGAAAAAAAACTCAAAAATTGGCTTCAAAATTTGGCCTGGGAAAGGTGCACAAATTTTATTTGATAAGATAATGGAGCAATTTATACTCCGGGGCCTGGTCCAAAATCATAGACCAATCACCCAGCAATTAGTGGAACCTAACAGCTGGGTGTGATACCTAAAGGAGCAGTCAGTTTAACAGAAAGATCATGGAAACGGTCAATAAGTGCCCTGCTAACACTTGTTCCATCACAGAGGGAATGTGCACATGCACAAAGATGAACTCTCTAAGGAGCTTGCACATGCACAAAGATGAACTCTCATACGGCCCAATAATTGTGTTGCTAGATATATGCCAAAAGAAATAGAAATATATGTTTGTGTAAATGTTTATAAACAAATGCTTATAGAATCATTATTTTTTATAACCAAAAATCTCATAATTCTCAGAAATTTGAGAAATAATCCAAATGTCCATTCAATGATGAATGGATAAACAAATTAATATATCCATATAGCAACATATTATTCAGCAATAAAAAGCAATGAAGTACTGATACATACTAAAGAGTATATAATCATTGAAAACTATTATTCTAAGTAAATGGAGTCAATCATAAAAGGCTACATATTGTACGATTCCTTTTATGTGAAAAGTCTCAAATCAGTAAATCTGTAGACAGAAAATAGATTCACGTCTGACTAGGAGTGGGGCTGGAGGGAGGTTGCTAGAATATTAAGAATGGCTCCTAATGGGTATGGGGTTCCTTTTTAAAGCAATATTAATGTTCTAAAAGTGATTGAAGTAAGGAGTGCCCTGCTCTGTGTACATACATAAACCATTGATTTGTACACTTTAAAGAGGTAAATTGTATATTGTTGAGTATATTTCAATAAGGTAGTTATTAAAAATTCCATTAATAACCATTCCACATAAGAAAATTATTAATATTCACAAAAGTAATAACAACCATATAATTTGTTTATGGACATTTTACCCAGCTGAACACACAGTTTATAGCCACAGGAGGACATTAAATAGTGTATTTGTTAATATGCTGCTTAGTTCCCACCAAATAGAAAGGTTCATATGCGAAAATTAAACAGGAGTTTAACGTTTACCTGATATTAAATGAGAAAAAAACAATTTTAAAAATCTCATGAAATGTAAAACTTAGAAGTATCATGAGTACATGTATGTATTAAGCAAATTACTCCTCGAGATAAACTCATCTTTATACTACTACCGGTTATCATTTAAACTGCAATCAGTTGGTTGTAAATGTTCTCTGATGACTTGGGATTTTTTTTTTTTCTGAGTGGGAATTTAAAAAAATATGTGAGGAAATTTGTAACACACACATAAAACATCGTTTCCTATATGAACATTTTGTGACTATTTTAATCAAAAATTGGTAGGCAGCTCCTAGAATCTCTGCTCACCTGGCATTTTCCCCTCAGAAGTCACACAGGCCAGTATGTATGACTCCAATTCAATAGCTTCTGTATTATAAGTAAAAGTTTTCCTTTTCACTCATTTCTGGGAAAAAGAAATAATATGCTCAAAGAGAGAAATAACTCCTTAAAATTTTATTTGTAAGAAATTTTCTTAAATTTATAAAAAGGCTATATTAGCATCAACTAATCTTGTGTATAGTTTGCCTTAGAGGAAGGTAAAAATGGTAATTACAGATTTGTTTCTTTCTTACATGAATTCTTTAAGAGTAATTTCCTATGTTAATAGTTGCTTCTTTTTAATATCTGGTCCAGGTTGGCATAAATTAGTCTTGGAGAGCGGGACCCATTTTCTAGCAAGACCATGCAATACATTTGATTACTAGCATTTGTTCCTTTCATGTACCAACATTCACTACTCTGAGGTACATGCATACATACACACCACAGACACACAGAGATGGACACACACACACACACACACACACACACACACCTACCTATGTCATTGTCTTTCCTTGAAAGAATTATATGATTGAAGTCCAGTCCCTCTCTCTCACATAACATTATTATCACTAATTTTTCTATCTCAATTTTGAAAACCATATCCCATTTAGCACTTGTCTTAGTTTAAGTTTCACTAAAAAGGGATTCTAAGACAAGGAATTAGGTGTCTATAGTTTATGTGAGGGGTCGCTCCTGGAAACCCAACTTAGGAAGTGATAAAGAGATAAAGGACATGACATATAATGACATGTGTGTCCCTGACAGAACTGTGGGCAACTAAGGCTGAAACCTGCCTCTGGGACCCTATGATATACCACGTGGAACATGCTTCAGATTTGTCTGGCCAGACTATGGAGAGGATGAGGCATTTATCACTGACTTTACTCCCATTTACTGAATGTTACTCAAGGTGTTGACCATCTCCCACTGCAGGGTTTCCCTCTAATTAGTCAAGGACACTCCTGTAATGTTGGAGGATGTGCTGGCCCTTGAGACAGGCTCTGGAGATGGGAAGTTGTCAAGTTTTCCAGAATGTTTTGCATCTAATGACCATAGGTGAATTTGAACATTGACAGTGTCTGCTTCAACATAGTTTTGAGTGTCCTCCCCATGGGCATTATTTTATATCCTTCATTAAACACATTTATCACATATGACACCAGTGTGTCCTTGACCAGGGCTGAAGAAAGCATAATTCCATCTCCTTTATTTGGATTTCACTGTACATAACTGACTTGCAATAAGAGTGATTTGATGAAATTTTTAAGATTACTTTACATGTGCTGACAATGTCTACTATTACATTTCCTAATCAAATAGAAACTCTAGATTTATTCCAATTAATTACAAAGATATGTATATATTTATTGATGTGTGTGAGTCTGTGTAGACACACATAAACACACCTGTAAGAAGACACATCCACAACTGCCTGATGCACTGTGTGATTGTGTTTTTATTTAGAGTGGTTTCCATGTAAAATGGTGTGCATTATTTTCTTTCCATGTTATCTTTCTTTAGTGAGTGCCTTGGGTTCAATAGCACCTTGCCCTAATGCCCACAGCTTCACACTGCCTCACCATGGACCATGGTGCCCTTCCTTGGTCTTTCTTCCCCTTCTTCTCTGTGCATGGTAAGTTAATGGACTAGTTAAGGATGTACACTGATCTGCCATAAAGCATTATTAGCAGATGATAGCTTAAAGTGCTACTTTTCTCAGACAGCAACTATTTTTTTCCTAATAATAACTTTTAAGCACTTAATTAAAAAAAAAGTTTATAGAAATTTTGAATAACATTGCTGGTATAATTATAGAAAACTTTGTTAATATCTTGTCAATTTCTAAGTTTCTTAAGTTATACTACTTCTATATATGCTCAGGAATATTATAGATTATTTCCAGAACGTTAACAAAATTATTCTTTCAAGATTCCCTGGGAAAAGTTGAACTATTTTACCTATTCTTTACATGAAGGTTGATGGTGGGCTAAACTCAGCAAGATAAACAGAAATGAATACCAGAGTAAATGAGATTGATAGGATCAAAATGGTAATGCAGTCTTCTTTTCTCATATTTACAATAAAAAGTTATCTCTCAGATACTCACTTGCCTTGGAAAACCTGATAATTGAGCAAAGAAAATATGGCTAACAGATAATTTTTAAAAATATGTTTCTAACATCTCTTTGTTATCAAGAGCAATGCTAATGTGAAATGTCACTTTTTTGACAGGTGAACTTGAAGAATCAGGTATTTTCAATATTTCCTTATTCTAATTCTATATAACTGATTAGAGAAACTATGTCAAAATAACTGACTTCAGCCTGTGATTTTAACACAAGAAAATCCTGACACAATGTAGTTTATGCATCTGGAACCAGGGATACACCAAAACATACTTGGCACCATAAACACTCATTAAGCTGGATGAGGTATAAGTAAGTAATCACCACAGTGCACCAGATATTGAATAGATACCAATTATTTAATGACAAATAAGATTAATTTGATATGAAACAACTATTTGGTTACATAATTAGAAAAAATAACCACTCAATTTTTAATGGTGACCAGAGTAATTATGATTCAATTTCATAATTCTATGCTTCTGAAACAAAGTTATTTAATTTTATAAACTTATACATAAATCTGGCTCAAAATGCTTATTGGTTTCAGAGTGAATTTTACTGATTACTCTTTAAAAATAATATATTGGCCTTTACAATATGCTAATTCGTAGGAAATACTTTTTAGATTTAAATTGTGAATATTTTAGTTGAATTTTTATATTTTTATCTATAAATATAGCATAATTCAGCAAAACCAAATAATATATTTGCTAAATTATACTATTTATTATTTAAATTATAATTTTATTAACATTTAATATGATTTACTACATTATACCTTTATTATTTGCTAAATTATATAGTTTGCTGTTATATATAGTAAATGTAATACTATTTCCTTATGTTGTTCTTTTATGATATTGATGTTTTATAAATGAATTGAATTGTAAGATTAATAATAATAATAAGATTAAGTGGAGATTATTTTATTTCTCCAAAATATTGAGCCTCCAAAACATTAAAAAAATTGTATCGGTCCATCGACTTAGTTATTTTTCCATGATTTACATTGTTATACCTAGTTGTAACTATAGAAACATATGATTTATATGTATGAATCTCATATCTAGCACACTTGGTACATTCATTTTATTTCTTAAAGCTAATTTTCTTGGATTTCATGTGACCCACAAACATTGAAAATTTTGCCTTTTTCATTTTAGTTCTTTAATTTAGTTTCTTTCTCTTATCCTAACCTTAAGATCTTTTATGAAATATTTTACATCGAATAAAAGAAGCCGTGACTTATTTCTTACTATACTAAAAAAGTCTTCAAAACTTAAGTATTATTTCTGATGTTTATAGCCTATTTCGATAGATAATGATTTTCACCATAAATAAGGACAATAAACTTGACAGAAGGCTTTTGTTGTCATTGTTGTTGACATAGGAAGAAACCAATATATGAATGAAATTAATGATAAAATTCAGAAACAACTTCACACATTCATGTAAATTATGTCAAAAGGTTACATAACAAATACAAAAGACAATCTTGACAAGACTATTTCATGGATGACTGTGAAAAATTTGCTTTTCATGTGCAATAAAGTTAGATCTCATCCTCATACAATTCACATACAATAATTTCCAAGTGGACAATATAAGTAAATATGAAAAAAGAAAACCTCAAATCTATCAAAGAGTATAAAAGAATAGTCTTACTACTTCAGAATAGAAAAAGGTTTTCTAAGTAATGCACAAAAAGCACAATTATAAAAGACAAGATTGATAAATGTAATGACTTAAAGTAATTTGCACAGCAAAAGACACCAGAAATAATATTTTTAAAAACATGTTGAAAAATATTATTTTTAATATAGATAACAAAAAATTAATATCCAAGACATTTAAAGAACTTCAAAGGTCAGTGAGAAAACAAATATAAAAAAAGAAAAGGGATAAAAATGCAAGCAAGATGACTAATAAATATCAAAAGATTCTCAGAATCATTGGCATTTATTTTTTTAATTAAGTTTATTGGGGTACAATTGGTAAATACGATTATATAATTTTCATTACATATTTGTAATTTGACATTTATATATTCTATTGTACGTTTACTAACCAATGTCCAGTTTCCTTCAGCTGCCATATATTTGATCCCCTTTATGCACTTCACCCTCCCGCTATTCCCTTATATTTGACCCCTTTATCCTGTCTACCTCCTAACTCCTCTTCCATCCCCTACAATCTGGTAACCACGAGTCCATTGTCCATGTCCATGAGTCTCTGCTTGTTTGTCCTGTTCATTTGTTGTTTTTAGGTGTATAACACACATATAAGTAATATCATGTAATTTTCAACTTTTTCTGTCTGGCTGGCTTATTTTGCTTAGCATGATTATCTCGAGGTCCATCTATGTTGTCACAAATGGCAGTATTTCAACTCTTCTTATCGCTGAGTAATATTCCATTGTGTATATGTACCACTGCTTCAGTTGTTTCCATGTCTTGGCCACCGTGGATGATGCTGCTATGAACACTAGTGTGCAAATATCTTTTCAGATATCGGTTTTCAAGTCTTCGGGGTAAATACCCAGCAGAGGGATTGCTGGATCATATAGTAGATCAATTCTCAGTTTTTTGAGGAACCTCCATACTGTTTTCCATAGTGGCTGTACCAATTTGCAGTCCCACCAGCAATATATGAGGGTTCCTTTACTCTACATCCTCTCCAGCATTTGTTATTATTGTCCTGTTGATTATAGCTTTTCTAACAGGTGTGAGATGGTATCTCATGTGGTTTTGAATTATGTTTCCCTAATAGCTAGCAATTTTGAGCATGTCTTCATATATTTGTTGGCCGTTTTTATGTCCTGTAGGGAGAAGAGTCTGTTCAGGTCCTCTGCCCATTTTTTGATTGGATTCTTTGATTTTTGTTGTTGTTGTTGAGTGTATGAGTTCTTTGTATATTTTGGATGTTAGGCCCTTACTGGAGGTGTTACTTGCAAATATATTTTTCCATTCGAATGGTTGACTTTTTACCTTGTTGATGATTTCTTTTGCTGAGCAGAAGCTTTTTAGTTTGATGTAGTCCCATTCATTTATTTTTGCTTTTACTTCCCTTGTTTTTAAGGTCAAATTCATAAAACCTTCTTTAAGTCCAAGGTCCATGAGTTTAGTTTCTATGTTATTTTCTATGCATTTTATTGGTTCAGGTCTTACATTCAGGTCCTTACTCCATTTTGAGTTAATTTTGGTGTGTGGTGATAGACAACAGTCTAGTTTCATTCTTTTATAGGCAGTCTTCCAGTTTTCTAAGCACCATTTATTGAAGAGGCTTTCCTTTCTTCACTGTATGTTTTTGATGTTTTTGTCGAAAATTTATTGCCTATATAAATATAGGTTTACTTCTGGACTCTCGATTCTGCTCCACTGGTCTGTGTGTCTTTTGTTGCCAATACTATGCTGTTTTGATTATTGTCACTTTGTACATAATTTGAAATGGGATAGAGTGATGCCTCCAGCCTTGTTCTTTATTCTCAGGATGGCTTTGGCAATTCAGGGTCTTTTATGCTTCCAACAAATCTTATGATTTTTTGTTTCAGTTCTTTAAAAAAAAAGCCAATGGGATTTTGCTGGGGATTACATTAAATCTGTATAATGCTATAGGTAATATGGTCATTTTAACTATGTTGATTCTTCCAATCCAAAAACACAGAATATGTTTCCATTTCTTTGTATCTTCTTCAATTTCTTTTAATAGAGTCTTGTAGTTTTCATTATATAAGTCTTTCACATGTTTCATTAAATTTATTCCTACATATTTTATTCTTTTTGATGCAATGGTAAAAGGAATTATGTTTTCTACTTCTTTTTCTAACACTTAATTATTAGAATATAGGAACACTATGGATTTTTGAACACTGATTTTATATCCAGAAACTTTACTGTATTTGTTTATTTTTTCTAGTAGTGTTTTGTGGAGTTTTTAGGGTTTTCTATATAGAGAATCACGTTATCTGAAATAGTGACAGTTTGACTTCTTCCTTTACTATTTAAATGCCTTTTATATCTTCTTCTTGCCTGATTGCACTCGTTAGGATCTCCAATGTTATATTGAATAATAGTGGCAATAGTGGACAACCTTGTTTGTTCCTGATTATAGAGTGAAGGTTTTTAGTTTTTCACCAGTAAGTGTAATGTTGGTTGAGGGTTTGTCATAGGTGGTCTTAATTATGTTAAGGTACTTTCCTTCTAAACTGATTTTGTTAAGTGTTTTGATCATAAATAGATGCTGTATCTTGAAGGCTTTTTCTACATCTATTGATATGATCATATGATTCTTAATTTTTAATTTGTTCATGTGGTGTATCACAATAATCGATTTGCATATGTTGAACCATCCCTGTGCCTCTGGAATGAAGCCCACTTGATCATGGTGTATAATCTTTTTAATATATTGCTGTATTCAGTTCACTAGTATCTTATTTAGGATTTTTGCATCTGTGTTCATGAGAGATATTGGTCTATAGTTTTCTTTTTTGTGTATTATCCTTACCAGGTTTTGGTATCAGAGTAAAATAGGCCTCATAAAATGCATTGGGAAGTATTGCCTCCCCTTCGAATTTTTGGAAGTTTGAGGAGAATAGGTATTAAATGTTCTTTGAATGTTTGGTAGAATTCACTGGTGAAGCCGTGTGATCCTGGACTTTTACTTTTTGGTAGGTTTTTGATGATTGTTTCAATTTCCATAGTGCTGATTAGTCTATTTAGATTTTCCAGTTTTTCTTGATTCAGTCTAGGAAAGTTGTATTTTTCTAAGTACTGGTCCATTTCCTCTAGGTTATTAAATTTGGTATTATATACTTTTTTATAATCTTGTATGATCCTTTGTATTTCTGTGATGTCAGTCGTAATTTCCTGTTTCATCCCTGATTTTGTTTATTCGTGTCCTTTCTCTTTTTTCTTTAGTGAGTCTAGCCAGGGGTTTGTCAATTTTATTAATCTTCTCAAAGAGCCAGCTCTTTGTTGTAATTATTTTTTCTATTGTTTTTTGTTTTTAATTTCATTTATTTCTGTTCAAATTTTGATGATTTCTTTCCTTCTGCTGACTTTAGGTCTCATTTGTTCTTATTTTTCTAGTTTTTTAAGATGAAACATTATGGTTGTTTATTTGGGCTTGTTCTTGTTTTTGTAGATAAGCCTGTAATGATATGAACTTTCCTCTTATGACCACTTTTGCCATGTCCCAAATGTTTTGATATGTTATACTATCATTCGTTTCTATCTATCTCTTGATCTCTCTTTTTATTTCTTCTCTGATCAAGTTATTCTTCAGTAGCATGTTGTTTAATCTCCATGTGTTTGTGGTTCTTCCTGATTTCTTTTGGCATTTGATCTCTAGTTTCAAAGCATTATGATGAGAGAATATGGTTGGTATGATTTCAACCCTCTTATATTTGTTGAGGCTATCTCCTTGAGAATGTTCCATGTGCACTAGAGAAAAATGTATAAGCAGCTGTTTTTGGATGGAAGGCTCTATATATGTCAATTATGTTCAGTTGGTCTAATGTGTCATTTAAGGATGTTATTTTCTTATTGATTTTTTGTTTAGAAGATCTGTCCATATCCAACAGTGGGGTATTTATGTCCTCAACTACGATAGTGTTTTGGTCTGTTTCTCCCTTTAGTTCTGTTAGTAATTGCTTTACATATATTGGGGCTCCGTGATTGGGAGCATAGATATTAATAACTGTTATGTCTTCTTGGCATATGAATCCCTTTATCATTATGAAGTGTCCCTCTGTACCTTTCTTTATCTTTTTATTTTGAAGTCTATTTTGTCTGATATTAGTACCGCTACTCCTGCTTTTCTCAGAATGCCATTTGCTTGAAATATCATTTTCCATCCTTTCACTTTGAGTCTATATTTGTCTTTGGAGCTGAGAGGTGTCTCCTGGTGGCAGCATATTGTTGGATTTTGTTTTATGATCCCATCTGCAATTTTGTGCCTTTTTATTGGTGAGTTCAGTTCATTTACATTTAGGGTGATTATTGAAATATGAGGTCTTCTTATCTTTTGCTTTCTGATAGCTCGATGTTTCCATTGCTTCCTTATCCTTGTGTTTCTGGTTTCTTTATTTTGGTTGGCTTTTGTGGATTTTCCCTCTGATTCTTCTAGTTTTATGTTATGTACTTCAGTTCTGAATCTTGCTGTGTGGTTACCATTATGAATATGGAAAGGATAGTTATATATATATAGTTGTCCATTTTCTTCTGTGGATGCCTTATCGCCATTTCCGTTTGCAAATTTTCATCTTTGAACCCTCCCCTTTCAATCATTGTTATCTCAATTCATCTCTATGTATGCTGAACATTCATTACTATCTTGCTGTAGCAAATTTCTTCTTATTATTTAAGCTTATAATGCCCTGTTCTTAGCAAGGATTGTACTCCTCTGCTTTTATTTGCCTGATAGTCACTTCACTCCTAATTATATATATATATTATTTTTGTCATTTTGTTTTAGGTGAGCTGATGTCTTTCAGTATTTCCTGTAGTGCAGACCTCGTAATGGAGAATTCCCTCATTTTTTGTGTGTCTGGAAAGATCTTAATTTCTTCTTCATATCTAAAGGAAAGCTTAGCTGGATATATTATTCTAGGCTGGTAGTTCCTTTCACTTAATAGTTTAAATATTTGGTTCCATTCCTTTCTGACTTATAATGTCGGCACTGGAAAGTCTGATGGTAATCTAATGGGTTTTCCTTTATAAGTTACTGGTTTTTTTCCTCTGACTGCCCTGAGTATTCTAACTTTGTCATTGATTTTTGATAATTTTAATACAATGTGTCTTGGTGAAGGCCTTTTTGGATTGAGATAATTGGATGTTCTGTTGACTTCTTGAATTCCAAACTCGTGCTCATTCCTTAGATTTGGGAAATTCTCATCAACTGTTTGTCTAAAAATGCTTTCTAGTCCTTGTTCCCTCTCCTCGCCTTCAATAATACCCATTATTTGTATGTTTCCTCTCCTGATGATATCAGCTAGTTCTTGAATTTCTCTTTTACTGTTTTTCATTCTTCAGTTTCTCTCTTCTTCCTTCTGATTTTTTTCTAGATTTCTGTCTTCAATATCACTGATTCTTTCCTCCCATTGGTCAATTCTATTTCCTAAGCTTGCTATTCATTTTTCAACTCTTGCAATGTTTTTTTTTTTTTTTATCTCCAGAAGATCTATTCTGTTCTTTTTGAGAGTTCCAATCTCCTTGCTCTGCTCAGCTAGTTGTTTTCTTCAATTCTTGAAATTGTTGATATGTCTCATTTTGGAACTCACTGAGTTTTTTCAGAAGTACTATCCTGAATTTTCTGTCATTTAAGTCATATATTTCTATGTCTATAAGCTTATTTTCTGGAGATTTTTCTCTTTCTTTCTGAGATGCCTTGTAACCTTGGTTATTCATGGTGTTTAATGGACTATTTCTCCACCTAGGCATTAATGAATGTATATTCTGCTGTTTTTTCCAGAAAGAAAGATCTCCCTTTAGCCTACTGCAAAGAAGGCGCTTTTCTTTTGTTTTCCAGGAGGTGGCATCTAACTCTCTTGGATCCTTGTTTTATATAAAGCTTAAATAATGCCTTTTTAATTTTTTTGTAGATATTTAATCAAGTTCCTTACCCTCAGTTTCAATCCCTGTTAGTTTTAGTGACAGTCCTGGCAGCGTTTGCTCAGATTCCCCTGGGGTTCCACAGTGATTGGCCTCTAGGTTGAAAGTTGGGGGCTGCAGCTCAGCCTTGGTTTTGCAACTGTGACCCGTAAAAATCTGCCATTCGCTTCTCTGCTCTCTCTCCTGCTGTCTGGGCCCTGTCACCCACCGCCTGGAGCTCACAGCTTTTTCAGGCAGAGCTTTTCAGGAAACTAGCCACACCTTCTACCTCTTGCTCCTCCTATAGGAAGCTTCAAAGGAGGAGAGATGTAGCTTCTTTATTTCTTCCAGTTCACTGCCCGACACCCGGGATTCTGACTTGTGGTAGCTCTTATGAGCAGATCCCATGCTCAGACGTGCTGGTGTGCAGCTCGGGAGTGTTTTGTTGAGTTTTAGATATTCAGCTTATTGTTGTTTCAAGGAGAGAGATCTGAGGATGTCTCTCACTCTCCCATGTTTCCCAAAATCTTCATTGGCATTTAAAGAAATGCGAATGATGACTCTAATAAGATACCACGTTTTACGATTCAGATTGGCAAAATGGAAAATCTCACAAAGTCAAGTATTTTGAAGGTGTTGATAAAGGAATTCTGTCAAGATGTTGGTGAAAACAGTAGTGTAGTCACTTGGACAATGATTTTATGGTATCTTTTAAAATCAAAACATTCGGTCTACTCTTTAGTCTCTACAGTTTTATTATGTGCACAATAAGACTTATACTAGGGTAATCTGTGTAGCATTGTTTATAATAACAAAAAAATTACCTAAATGCTTTTTATAAGGAAATGCACAAATGTGGAGGGAAATTTTTTCAATAGCTTCTGAATTGGCATTAGGGCCATGGCAGAAAACAACAGAGGGTAAGGACTGACTTGTACAGGCATCCTCCCTGAGGCTTACTCCCCAGCTCATCCACCCTTCTTTCTTAATAATCATACCAACTTCCACACCATTTCTCCCAGCTCATCTACTTTTTCTTCTTCACAACTTGTATGAAGAGGGAGCTGGTTAGAGGGTGCGGAGGGTCTTCAGTGTCACAGAGAATTCAGTGTTCTTAGTGAAAGGTTACTCATACACCTGGTCCAGAGAAGGGATAAGCCAAGAGGAAGATTCTAGAGAATAAGGTGTCTGCATGAAAGGAGGTTGGTGTTCAGTCCCTGGGCACTGGGGTTGAAGAGTTGCTTGTGTGCCTATTTGAGCATGAGAAGAAGTAGGTAGAAATGGCAAAACAGACTTGAGTAGCTCCCACAGGAAGAGCACCGGAAGAGTGAGGAGATCACAGACACAATACACATGGGTCTCTCTGGGCTAAAATCAAGGTGTAAGCAGGGCTGTGTTCCTTTTTGGAGGTTAGAGAGGAGAATCTCTTTGTTTTATCCACTTTTTAAAGACCATCTGCATCCCTTGACTCTTATTCTTCTTCTTGTATCTCCAAAGCCAGCAGCAGGGAGTCAAGTCGTCAAATGCCATTACTCTCATCTCTTTTTCTGCTTAATTCGTCCACATTAAAAACTCCTGTGATTACATTGGGTCCACCCAGAAAATCCAGGGTGATCTTTCTATTTTAAGGTTCATGCATTAGCAATCTTATTCCCATTTGCTACTGTAATTCCTCTTTTCTGTATAACCTAAGTTACTCATAGATTCTGGGAATTAGAATGTTGATATCTTCTGGGACCATTATTTTACTTAGCACACTACTAGTCTTCAAATTTTCTTGTAATATCCAAAATTTGCGTGGCATTTTTCTTCTGCCCAAAGAAATGTCCTTGTGAACAATTGAATTATATGCTTTTACTAGAACATATTCTGTGGTATTTCTGAATAACAGTGATAATTTAGAAGTCCTAATTCTTTTGTGACTATTACAAAACATATTGTTTATGAGCTGCAGCTCATTTTATAATTCAATTATGTTTCATAACACATTCAGAAAAGATAAGTAAGCAACATAAAGGCATTAAAATATAATTAAAATTTTATAAATATATAATTAAAATTAAAGTATATAAAATGCTTGTTGATATAACTGTTTCTCAGAGTTTTATGACTTTAAAATAATTCCTCTTGCATTATTGCACTACTCCATGAGAGAAGTCAATTAGCTTGAATTTGTACAAATGATTTGGCTGAAGAACAAGAGAAAAAAATCTATGAGACTAGAATGCCAGTCAGGTGAGACAAGAAAAAAACAGAGCATAACTGGGGAATGAATACATTCATGGTATAATTTTCTACAGTTCCACTGGCTGAGAAGAGCTACTTAGCTTTGAGTTGGAGAATGTACAGATACACATAAAAGAATTTAGCAACACATTTATTTATGAGAAATTATGAAAAAGAAAATATATCTTCCAGAAGAGGAATCTTTACTAAATAGAGAGGGGAAAGACAAAAATAAAGAAATTACATCTACTGTGTGTTCCAAATACTAAAAGTAGATATCAGTTGAGAATATAATGTTGCCAAATCTGATTAAATAAAACGCATTTTTCTCATAATGCTGGTAAGTTAGGCATTGTGTATATCTTATTTCAAAACACTCAGTTTGTTATATAGTGATACGCTGATATGCTCCTGTTGCTTTGCTTATCAACTTAGAAAATCCATCATACAGAGTCCATGTCTTGAGCAAGTCTAAATCTTTCTCTTGTATCAGCAGCCCCATCTACATTAATACAATTCTCCACGCAAAACTACCAGGCTAGAAGTACAAAACACAAAACAGAAAGAAATAGCCTTGTAACAAGTGTGTATTCCTCGGCGCTAAGATGCTTATCTAGAGTTAAGCACAAAATAAGCCTATTTATATAGTCTAAAAACTTCAAAACACAGGTGTTTTCTATGAAAAATTCTTGAATAAAAATCAAATTAGGTTTTTTAAGTTTAATATTAGCTTTCAAACCCTTTACCTACCCTCTTAAGGCCTGACAGTACACTTATCATATACGTCAGCACAGAGTTGACTTTTATTCCCAATTCTTATGTATTCATGTTTGATGAGCTGTCATTTGGTGTTTAAATTGTTTGTAACTTCAGTCAAAAGATCAGTAATAAGCCATTGTTCACAAGGACATTTATTTTCAAAGCAAATCAACTCAGAACCCAATGTCCTGTATTGCTATTGTCATCTCAGCAAAATTAATGAAGGAGCATTCCCATGGGACTCTAGTCAGAGAGCCAGAGCTTATCTAAAACATTTTTCCTCATAAGGGTAAAGATAACATCTTTAACATTCATAGAGCAGTCCTTTTTTTTCTAGGAGTGTTCTTATTCCCAATGTGAATGAAACTCAAGACCTGGGAAGGAAATCAAAGATTATTTTGTGAACATTAAAATACTGATATATAAAAAATAGTGCAAGTATCTTTGGAAACACATGTATCTTTGGCAACAATAAACAGAGTTGTTTCTTATATTTATACAGTAGAGTTAATATAAATATCTTTAGGGTTTGGGTCTATTTTTTTGTTCATCAACTTTAGAGACATAAAGAAGGAGCACAAGATATGGAGAAGAAACAATACTCCCCTGCATCTAGTCACTTCTTTTACCTTTCTCCCAAAAGATAGATGAAAATACATGTGGCTGTCCACCTGTCTGGCTAGGGAAAGGAGATGCTGAGTGCTCTGCATACTCAATGGCTGAACAACTGGTTGTATAATATAGAACACTCATAAATTTATCTAGGAACACTGAAATTTTCACAATTTTTAAGACTTTTTTTTAAGTGAGAAAGTAATGCATATTCATCACATAGACTTATACAGAAAAATATGTCAAATCGATCATCTACACTAACTTCACAATAGTGGGGCATTCTTCCCTCTTTTTCTATTTTCTACATAATGTGTTTTTATTAATTTTATTGCCACACATAATTTACATAAAATGAAATTAACAGATTTAAACTATATAGGGATCAATAATTTTGGCCAAATATATATACCCATGTAACTATCACTGCAATCAAGAAATGAAACCTTTTATCACCCCAACAGTTCCCCAAACTTCTTTCCAACCCCAGGTGTTGCTAATTTGATTTTTATCATCATAACTTTATTCTGAGTATTCTAAAACTTCAGATACAGGAAATCGCGTAGTACATATTCTTTTGTGTCTTGATTCTTTTGCTCAACATAATTCATTCATGTTGTTTGCATCAGTAGTGTGTTCTTATCAAGTATCAATATATCACAATGTGATTACCCATTCTTCAAGTGATAGATAATTGAGTCCATTCCACTTTTTTCATTGTTATGAATAAAGCTACTGTGAACATTTTGTACAAGTCTTTGAGTAGACACACTTTTATTTCTCTTGGTTTAAAAGATAGGAATAAAATTTCTGGGTTGTTTTGTTAGTTTATGATTATAAAAAATTGCCAAACTGTTTTCCAAAATAGTTGCACTATTCTAAATTCTCACTAGGGTTTTATGGGAGTTCCAGCTGCTCCCAATCCTAATCAACATTTGGTATTGTCAATCTGTATTTTAGTTGTTATCTTATTCTGATTTTAATTTGTATTTCTCTGGTAACAAATGATGTTAAACATTCTTTCATGTGATTTTTGGTTTTTTCAATGTCTTATATTCTTAACTGTCTTATCAAATCTTTTGCCCACTTTTATTTAACTTTTTAATTGAGTTTTTCTTATTGAGTTGTAAAAGCTCTTTATATATTCTGTATAAATTACTTTATCAAATATGTGTCATGAATATTTTCTCCAAGTATGTGCCTTATCTTTTTATTCTTTACTTGTGTTTTTAAAAAAGCAAAAATCTTTAATTTTGACAGTTAAATTTATAGATTTTTGTTATTATTCATGTTTTGGGTTTCTTTCTAAGAAATCCTTTTCTACGTCCTGATTGCAAAGCTATTCTCTCATAATTTCTCCTAGATATTTTTTTGGTTTTACATTTACATTTATATTTATTTAATGTCTTTCATCTTAATTTTTATGTATGTCTGACTTAGAAGCCAAATTAATTTTTTCTCCAAATGGTTAACTTTAGTTATGAAAAGACTCTACTTTCCCTTTCAGATGAACTTATGCCTATATGAACACTCCTATTTCTTTATTCTTGTGTCAATATGATACTGTCTTGGTTATTATAGCTTTAGAGGATATCATAAAATCAGGTAGTTCATTTGTTCTTTTCCAAAATTGTTTTAGTTATTTTAGGTTCTTTAAATTTTCACATACATTTTACAATCAGCTTATTAAATTGTACACAGTAGTCAGATAGAATTAAGATAGAGATTGGATTGATTCTATAGATAAGTTTTTTGAGAATTGACATCCTAACAACTTTAAGTTATCTAACCCATTATAATAGCATGCATATTCATTTACTTTTTGTTATTATTAAGTGTATTGGGGTAACATTGGTTAATAAGATTATATAAGTTTCAAGTGTACAATACTATAATACAGCATCTGTATATTAAACTGTGTGCTCATCACCCAAAGTTTAGTATCCTTTCATCAACATATATTTGACACCCTTTACATTCTTTATCGACCCCAAAACTTCCTCTCCTTCTGGTAACCACCATCTCGTTGTCTGTGTCAATGAGATGTTTGTTTGTTCGTTTGTTTTGTTTGTTCATTTGTTGCTTGATATTTTATATTCCACATATGAGTGAAATCATGATTCTTGTGCTTTCTCATCTGACTTATTTCACTTAGCATGATACTCTCAAGATCCATGCATGTTGGTACAAATAGTATTTTCATCTTTTCTTCTGGCTGAGTAGTATCCCATTGTATACATGTACTACATCTTCTTTATCCAATCATCCACTAAAGAACACAGGTTGTTCCCATGTCTAGGCTACCATGAATAATGCTGTAATGAACATAGGGGTACATATATCTTTACAAATAAGTTTTTTTTTCAAATTTTTTGGGTAGATACGCATAAGAGAGATTGCTGAGTAATATAGTGCTCTATTCTTAATTTTTTGAGGAAACTTCATATTGTTTTCCAAAGTGGCTATTCCAATTTACTTTTCTACCAGCAGTGCATGTACGTGCCATTTCTTTATGTCTTTTCCAACATCTGTTATTTTTTGTCTTGTTGATAATAGCTATTCTAACAGATGTGAGGTGGTATCTCATTGTGGTTTTGATTTGCATTTCCCTTACAGCTAGAAGTGTTGAGCATCTTTTCTTATATCTGTTGGCTATTTGTATGTCTTCTGGGGAAAGTGTCTGTTCAGGTCCTCTGCAGGTTTTTTAACTGGATTATTTTGTTGTTGTTGTTGTTGTTGAGTTGTAAAGTTCTTTATATATTTTGAATATTAGCCCCTTATATGAGGTATTATTTGCAAATATCTTCTCCCATTTAGTTGCTTGCTTTTTGTTTTGTTGATGGTTTCTTTTGCTGTGCAGAAGATTTTTGGTTTGATATAGTTCCATTCACTTATTTTTGCTTTTATTTCCCTTGCCTTTGGAGTCAAATTCATAAAATCTTCTCTGAGACTAGGTTCATAAATTTAGCACCTATGTTTTCTTCTATGTAATTTTTTGTTTCAGGTCTTATATTTAAGTATTTGATACATTTGAAGTTAATTTTGGTGTATGGTGACAGATAACAATCTAGTTTCATTCTTTTGCATGTGGCTTTCCAGTTTTCCTAGCACCATTTATTGAAGAAGCTCTTCTTTCTCTACTATATGTTTTTGGCTCCTTTGTTGAAAACTATTTGCCCATTTATATTTGGGTTTATTTCAGAGTTCTCAATTCTGTTTCATTGGCCTATGTGTCTGCTAATATTATGCTGTTTTGTTTATTGTAGCCTTGTCATATAATTTGAAGTCAGGGAGTGCAATACCTATAGCTTTGTTCTCAGAATTGTTTTGGTTATTTGAGGTCTTATGGTTCAATTCTAATTTGATGATTTTTTTTTTGTTTTATTTTATGGGGAAATGCCAGTGGGATTTTTAAGGGGATTGTATTAAATCTGAATATTGCTTTGTGTAACATGGACATTTTAACTATGTTGATTCTTTCAATGCAGGAACACAGAATATTTTTCCATTTTTTTGTGTGTGTCTTCTTTAATTTCTTTCAAAGATTAGTAGTTTTCAATGTATAGGTCCTTCACATTCTTTAAGTTTATACCTAGATATGTTATTCTTTTTCTTGCAATTACAGTGGAATTTTTAAAAATTTCTTTTTCTAAAATGTTATTGTTAGTATATAGAAATACAATGGATTCCTGTACTTTGATTTTGTATCCTGCAACTTTACTGTATTTCTTTATTGTTTCTAATAGCTTTTTGGTAGAGTCATCAGAGTTTTCTATATAAAGAATCATGTTATCTACAAAAAGTAATAATTTTACTTCATTTCTAATTTGGATGCATTTTATTCTCCTTTCTCTTGCCTGATTGCTCTGGTTAAGACTTTCAGTACTATGTTGAATAACAATAGTGAAAATAGACATCCTTGTCTTGTCCCTGATCTTAGAGGAAAAGCTTTCAATTTTTAAATATTCAGTATAATATTATTTGAGAGTTGTTATATATGGCCTTTATTATGTTGAGGTACTTTCCTTCTGTACTCATTTTATTGAGCATTTTAATCATAAATGGATGTTTTATCTTGTCAAGCTTTTCCTGCATCTACAGATATGATCATATAATTTTATCCTTTATTTTGTTAACATGGTACATCACATTGATTGATTTTTGTATGTTGAACCAGCCTTGTGCCCCTAGAATAAATCCCACTTGGTTGTGATATATTATCTTTTTAATGTATTATTGTATTCCATTTACTAATATTTTGCTTAGAATTTTTGCATCTGTATTTATCAAAGATATTGGTATGTAAATTTCTTTTATTTTGTTGTTCTTGTCAGGTTTTGGAATCAGGGTCACGTTAGCCTCATAAAGTGAGTTAGGAATTACTGCCTCTTCTTCAAATTTTTTGGAAAAGTTTGAGATGGATAGGTATTAAATCTTCTGTGCATGTTTGGTGGAATTTGCTGGTGAAGCCATCTGGTCCTAGATTTTTACTTTTGGGGAGGTTGTTGGTGATTGTTGCAATTTCTTTACTCTTAATTGATCTGTTAAGATTTTCCATTCATAATTCAGTCTCGGAAAGTTATATATATATTTTAAAGAACTTTTCAATTTCTTCAAGGTTTCAAATTTGGTGGCATATAGCATTTCATAGTATTCTTGGATAGTCTTTTATATTTCTGTGATGTCTGTTATAACTTCTCTTTTATGTTTGATTTTGTTTATTGAGTCTTTTCTCTTTTTTCCGTAGTGAGTCTAGCCAGAGATTTATCAATTTTATTAATCTTTTCAAAGAATCAACTCTTTGTTGCTTAATTTTTACTCTTTTTATTCTCTATTTCACTCAGTTCTGCTCTAACTTTTATTATTTTCTTTATTCTACTGACTTTAGGCTTTGTTCATTCTTTTTCTAGTTCCTTATGGTGAAACATAAGGTTATTTATTTATTTGATATTTTTCTTTTTTCTCAATGTAGGTCTGTAATGATGTAAACTTCCCTCTTATTACCACTTTTGCTGTATCCCAAAATTTTTGATATATTGTATTATATTTCTCAGATGTCTATATGTATCTTTTGATTTTTTAAATTTCTTCTTTGACTCAGTCATTGTTTAGTAACATGTTGTTTAATTTCCACATTTTCATAGATTTTCCTGCTTTTTTTTTTCAGTTATTTCCAATTTCAAAACATATGATTGGAGAATATGCTTGGTATAATTTCAATCTTCTTAAATTTGTTGAGGCTAGTTTTGTGTCTCAACATATGGTCTATCCTTTAGAATGTTCCATGTGCACTAGAGAAGAATGTATATTCTGGTATTCTGGGATGAAAAGCTTTGTAAATATCAATTATGTCTATTTGGTCCAATGGATCTTTTAAGACCTATATTTCCTTATTGATTCTCTGTTTGGATAAGCAATCTATAGCTGTCAATGGGATTTTTAGATCCGCTACTATAATTATGTTTCTGTTGGTTTCTTCCTCTAGTTTTGTTCTTAGTTGCTTTATATATTTTGGCGCCCCCAGTTGGCAGCATATATATTGACAAGTGTTTTATATTCTTGATGCATTGTCCCCTTTATCATTATAAAATATCTGTCTTTGTTTCTTGTTACCTTTTTTATCTTGAAATCTTTCTTGTCAGATATAAGTACAACTATATCCACTTTTTTTCTGGATTTTATTTGCTCGAAGTTTATTTTCCACCTTCAATTTGAGTCTATGTTTGTCTTTGCAGCTGAGATATGTCTCCTAAAGGACACATATAGCTGGGTTTTGTTTTTTGATTCAAACTGCTACTCTGTGTTTTTGTTTGTTTGTTTGTTTGTTGTTGTTTTGTTTTTTGTTTTTTTGAAATTGTGAGTTCAGTCTATTTATATTTAGGATAATTATCAATATATGAGGATTTCCTATAGTCATTTTATCTTTTGTTTTCTGGTAGCTCAGTGTCTTTATTGTTTCTTTTCCCTTCTGTTTCTGTCTGTTATTTTAGTTTGTGGTGTTTTGTGATTCTTTCCTCTATTTCTTCTTTTTTATTTTATATGTCTCAGTTATCAAATTTTTGTTTTGTGGTTATCATTAGGTTTATGCAAATGAAAGTTGCCTATATGTAGTACTTCTTTTTCTACTCATTACATTTTATCTCCGTTTTCCTGTGCAAGTTTAGTCCTTCACTCCCTCCCCTTTTATGTTTTTGTTATCACAAATTATTCCTTTTTATGCTGTGAGTTCATTTCCAAATTGCAGTAGCTATTGTCTTCTTTTTTCAGAAAATATTTGTACCTCCTTTAACTTTTATGTTATATTTAAGTGTTTCATATCGTATTCTGAACTGTTGCAATTTCCTCCTTTTGTCTGTCTGTGTAGCTCAGGAGCTTCAGGACAGGAACTTGCACCTGGGATATTCTGAAAAAATTACCAGGAATATCAAAGGTGTAGAACATGCTGTTTATTACTCACAAGGCAGGGGAGCTCAGATGGCAGTTGGTCAGATATGCAAACACTGCTGCTCACCAAGAGCAAGTAATGTTTTTTCATACATAGGCAGCGAGAGTGGTCATCTCATTGAGAGAGCAGCGCCTGTGCTGCTTGGTTACAAGAGCTGGCCACAGGAACAGATGACATCCATGGGAACAGCAAAGCAGCTGCCTTTTGGATGGATTAGGGCAAGATGTGCTGCTAGGTTATGGGAGCTGGCTACAGAACCATATAACATCCATGGGAGCAACCAAAAACGTCCTTGGATCTCCATGCATGTTGAGAGCGCTTCATTTACTGCCTTCCTCAAGGCTGCTGACCAAGCAATCATCTGACTTCTAAGTACAAGGAGGGGCTGTGTTCTAGATTAACCCCACAGTCCGTTAGTCATCTTGCTCTTAGTTTTGTATCTTTTTGTCTTTTTGTTTTAGGTAGAAGAATTTCTTCAATATTTCCTGTAATGCAGCTCCTGTGGTGATAAATTTTCTCAGCTTGTTAGTCAGGAAAAGTCTTTATCCTTCTTTTATTCCTAATGGATAACTTTGCTAGATATATTATTCTTAGTTGGCGATTTCTCTTTTTATAATTTGAATATTTGATTTTACTCTCTCCTAGCTTGTAGGAGGATTTCTGCTTAAAAATCCAATGATAATCTAATGGCATTTCCTTTATAAGTTACTGTCTTCTTTTCCCTGACTGCCTTAAGAATTCTTTCTTTATTGTTAATTTTTGACAGTTTTAATATAATGTGCTTTGGAGAAGGCCTTTCCAGAATGAGATCATTAGGTGTTCTGAAAGTTTCTTGGATTTGAGGATTCAGTTCTTTGCATAGGTTTGGGAAATTTTCATTAATTATTTATTTTAATAGGCTCTCTGTCCCCTTTTCCTCTTCACCTTCTGGTATACTCATTATTCTTATATTGATCCTTCTAATGGAGTCATTATTCTGGTAGAGTTCTTTCATTTTTTTTACTCTTGATTCTCTTTTTTCACCTGAGTCATTTCTAGATTTTTAAATTCTATGTCACTAATTCTTTCCTCTATCTGGTCAGCTCTCTTTCTTAAATTTGTTAGTTCATTCTTCATCTCATTTATTGAGTTATTTAGCTCCAGAATTTCTGTTTGGTTCTTTTTACAGTTTCAATCTCTTTTATGAAGTACTCATTTTGTTCATTGATTTTATTTGTAAGTTTGTTGAATTGCCTTTCCGAGTTTTCTTGTATCTTATTGAGTTTTTCAGAAATACAATTGTGAATCCTCTGTCATTTAAATCACATATTTCCATGTCCTTACTTTTATTTTCTGGAGATTTTTAAATTATCTTTCTGAAATCCCTTGTTATTTTGGTTACTCATTGTACTTGATTAATTATTTCTCTGCCTGGGCATTTGCATGAATGAAAGCTGCTTTTTAAAGAATTTTACTCTTCACTGTTTAACATGTTGATAAGTTGAGGTCTTTGTTTTCCAGTAGCTGGCAATGAAGCACAAGTTTTTATTTTCTCTTACCTGCATTACTGGGGCTACCAAGATCTCTGTGGGGCAGTGTTGCCTTGTCCATGGAAAACACTCTTTGTTCCCCCAGGAGATGGGAGATCCCTTTGCAACCCAGTCACCTCAGTCTCAGTCTCAGAGCACCACATGAGAATTGAAAGAGGAAGTCCGTGGATCTCCTCTGTGTTCCTGGCACTGCCTTCCTGTAGCCGGAAGCTGCTGCAGAGCTGCTCTGAGCAGACCCAGCCGCTTTTAGCAGGTTGCACTCAATGGATGGAGGGAATGGATGGATAGGGAGAAGTGAATTCTTGGTCTGCAGTTTTGCTCTTCCTCATGGGTTTAGCCTGCAATGAGTGCAGATCACTCAGGCTGGAGAGGTTTTTTCAGCCCTTTCACAATCGACCAAGTGAGGATTTTCCTAACTGGTAGGGAATGGGAGGGTAGATTCTCCATCTGTGGAATCCTTTGTTAGATGCTGACTGGCTTTGGAATGCTGAATTTTTTTTGCACCAATTTTTTTGTCCCTTATCCTGAGTCTCAATGTGTGCCAGCCACCCAGGTCCAATCACTGTCTCTTCCCCTCCGGTCTGCTCTTCCCAGTGGGTGCTGAATCCCAGCCTCTCACTGCTATTGCTTCCTCTGGGGCCACAGCATGTGACCTTCAGATGTCTCTGTGCAATGTCTCAGACATGTTTGTATGCTGAGCAGGGAATCCTTTGTTGAAATATAGCTAGCCAACTTATCATAACTTCAAGGGGAGAGATTTAGAGGTCCTCTCATGCTGCCGTCAACTACTTATGTTTTCTTTAATGTTTCTTTGCATTATATTCTTGTTTTAATTGTCTATGTTTTACTCATTCTTTGAGTTTTTCTCCCTAGGGTATTTTTATTTTATTTATTTTGTAACATAATAAGAATTTTTTTTATTTTTCTATTTTAATTATTTATTCTTAGTATTCAGAAATAGTTGTATTTTGTATATTGACATTATCTGAAATTTTGCTAAATTAATTTCTTAGCTCTAGATTTTTTGTAAATTTCTAAGAATTTTTATAAGTAAACTATGTCACCTGTAAATAACTATTTTAGATCTTATTTTTCATTTTTATTATTTTTGAAATTTCTATTTTCTTGCCTTATTAGATGGGTTAGGAGCCTAGAACAATGTGAATGAAGTAATGTATGGGTAGAAATTTTTTCTTTGGATTTTTAACCTCCAAAAATATTATAAAAAATCTGAATCTTAATCCAAGCTGAATAACATATTAAAAGAGATGAAGTACTTGATGCAGCAAATGAAGAGAATTTCTCAGATTTTAAAAAGAAGCTGGAAGTTACAAATACATAGAGATCTGCTCTTGGCCATTCCCTGCTCATCCAGCCATAAAATGTATAAAAGGCATTTATTCGCTTGTCTTGCCTTAGCGCTTCTGAACTTGTCTCTGCCTTTCTAGAAATACATTTAACTCAGTTGTTGAAGAGGATATGTTTATATTTATATTTATCTACAATTGGAAAGACTCAAGTTCATTCAAGAGAATGGTCTAGCTATTGAAGGGTGGCAAATATTAATAATGAAAAAATGACAGTATTTACTAAAAACTAGCTACAGTAAATATGCAAAAGTCTTTACATATATTGTCATTTAATTTTCATGATTCTATGAAGTGTATATTATATTATTTCTATTATACTAAAAAAAATTCTAAAGCACTGAGAGGTTAAAAAATTTGGCCAAGTTCTTGCAACTAGTAACTAGAAAAGTTAGGATTTTATACAAGGCAACTGAACTCTCAACTTATATTTTATACGTGCTTAGAGATGGTGATCCACTGGAAACATTCAAATTCTATCTCCTGCAAATTCTAGAAAAATAAAACAAAGTATTGCCATCCTGTGTTCAAAATTTAGAAGCATTTGATATGGAAAGTACCTCATAATTTTTATGATATACAATCAAAAAAAATTTATGAAGTAGATAGAAACTGCTAAAAGAAGGAAACTAAATACAATTATAGAAGTTCCCCCTTCCTTGCGAGGAATAGTTTCCAAGACCACCAGCGAATGCTTGAAACCTGGATAGTATTGAATCTTGCATATGCATCACTTAATGATGAAAATATGTGCAGAGAAATGCATAATTAGGCAATTTTGTTGTTTTGCAATCATCATAGAGTGCACTTACACAAACCTAGATGGTACTGAGTATTACACACCTAGGCTATGGATTAGTCTATTACTTCTAGACTACAAACATGTATAGCATGTTACTGTGCTGAATACTGCAGGCAATTGTAACACATTGATATTTGTGTATCTAAACATGTCTAAACATAGAAAATCTACAGTAAAAATGTTATATAAAAGATTTAAAAATGGTACACCCCTATAAGACATTTACCATGAATGGAGCTTGCAGGACTGGGAGTTACTCAGCATGAGTCAGTGAGTGAGTGGTTAGTGAATGTGAAGGACTGGGACACTGTGCACTATTGTAAATTTTATAAACACTTTACACTTAGGCTACACTAAACTTAGAAAATCTTTTCTTCAAAATAAATGAACTTTAGCGTACTGTAACTTTTTTTACTTTTTAATTTTTTTAACTTTTTACTCTTTTATAATAACATTTACCTCAAAATATAAACACATTGTACAACTGTACAAAAACAATTTTCTTTATTTCCTTCTTCTATAAGGTTTTTTTCTGACTTTAAAGTGTTTTTTAACATTTTAAACTTTTTTGTTGAAAACTAAGACACACAAACACGTATTAGCCTAGGCCTACACAGAGTCAGGATCATCAATATCACTGTCTATCACTTCCATATCTTCTTCCACTAGAAGGTCTTTAGGGACAATAGCACACATGAAGCTGTGATCTCTTATGATAACAATGTTTTCTTCTGAAACACTTCCTGAAAAATCTGCCTGAGAATCTTCTTGAGAATGTGTCAGCCTTTTCAGAAATATGTCCATAGTGTCTCCTCAGTGTCTTTCTTAGTTGCAGCAATATCCTGGGCAAAGGTACCATTCACCAAGGTAATAGGTCTTAAAAGCTGCTATATCTCAATGATCCATTGGCTGAATAAAAGAGGTGATGTTTGGAGGGAGAAACACCATTTTCATATCAGGATGAAGATGACCAATAAAAGGAGGATGTTCAAGAGCCCTATCAATAATAAGTAAAATCTTGAAAAATATGTTATTCTCCAAACAGTACTTCTTTATTTCACTGACATGACGATTCTGAAGAGCATCATGAAAGAAGAGCTGGGTCATCCAAGACTTCTTGTTGCTCCTGTAATATGTAAATTGGCAGCGTGTGCTTACTGATATGCTTGAAGGCCCTATGGTTCTCACTGTGCCAGACCACAAAGGATTTTAATTTGTAGCCTGTGACATTGTCCCCAAAAAAGACTTATCCTGTCCTTAAAAGCCTTGAAACCTGGCATTGATTTGGCCTCCTTATGGATAAAAGTCCTTTCAGAAATCCATTTCCAGAATAGGAAGTTTTAATCATATTGAATATTTTCTCTGGCAAGTAATTTTCCTCTACAATCAACTTAGCTAAGTTTCAAAAAATTCTTCAGCTGCTTTCGCATCAGCACTGGCAAACTCACTACTCACTTTCACATTATGTTATGAATTATGATTCTTGAATTGTTTAAACCACCTAGAGCCAGCAGTAAATTTAGCATCATACTTGGGTTCAGCCTTTCCTTTCAACATTGCAAACAAACTTTTTGCTTTGGCTGTGATTGCTGTCGTGCTAAGCATACTCTTCTGTGTCTGGTCTTTAATCCAGGTCATTAGAAGTTTCTCCATGTCTGATATAGGCCTTTTATGAACTTTCGTTAGTCTATTGACTTCAGTGAAGGAGATTCTTTATTTAACATCTCTGTCACTTTGTTCTTGCTCTTAAAGATTGTAGCTATGGTAGAATGGGACATACCTTATTGGTGATCAATAACTATCACTGATTTTTCATCTTCATAGTCCTTAATCATTTTTAATTCATTTCCTGGTCAGTCACTTGACATGGCCTCTTACTGGCAATATTAGCGATGTATTTTGTATACTTAGGGACCATGATGAACAAAATAACATGAGATTAAATCAAGAGACATGGCAAACAGGAGATGTATGAGGCTACTGCCAGTGTAACATGGCATTGTTGCACTCTAAAATAATGATAGAAGTATGGTATAGTAAATATATAAACCAGTAACATAGTCTTTCATGATCATTACCAAGTATTATGTTCTGTACATAATTGTATGTGCTATGCTTTTTTTATATGACTGGAAGTGTAGTAGGTTTGTTGACACCAGCATTATCACAAACGTATAAGTAATGCATTGTGCTCTGACATTATGATGGCTACAACTTCACTAGATGATAAGAATGTTTCAGCTCCATTATTATCTTATGGAATCACTGCCATATCTGTGGTCCTTCATTGACCAAAATGTCACTATGCAGAACACGATTACACTATGTTTTTCCTTATACAAATACAATAATGTTAAAGTTTAATTTATTTAAACACAATAAGAGATTAACAATAAATAAAATAGAACAATTATAGGGATATACTATAATATAAGTTATGAGAATGTAGTCTCTCTTTCAAAATATCTTATTGTATTTTACTCACCTTTTCACCTATAAGGTGCATTTTATGGTTTATCTTTGGCATATCCAAATTGCCAGCATTACTACACTTGTGTTTTGGGGCCAATATTAAGTAAAACAAGGGTTACTTGAACATAAGCACCATAAAACCACAGCAGTCAATATATATGAGACAGCTACTAAGTGACCAATGAGTGGGTTGCATATACAGCATAGATACAGTAGACAAAAAGATGATTCACATCCTAGGCAGGACACAGTGGGGTAGCATGAGATTTCATCAAGCTATTCAGAATGGCACACAATTTAAAAATATGATTCATATATTTCTGGAATTCTCCATTTAATATTTTCAGACCATGGTTGACCTCAGGTAACTAATTTATGGAAAGTGAAACTTTGAATAAGGAGGACTAATGTATATGCAAGTAACAATTCCTTTCATGTGGTTAAGTTTGCATGAACAGTATACTATTTGTAAGGGATAATATAAATTTTAAAACTATTATATTCCATATTTTCCAACTAAATTTAAGTGTAACTTTTCGATTATGATTGTGAGACTATTAAAAATATTTGTGGGACATGGATGAACCACAATAGATTTTAACTTTAAGAAAAAGAGTAAATTGTTTTGATTCAAAATAATGGGTAGAAACCCACAATGGATTAGTAACTTCATATGACTGAGGCTCACCTCTGATCCACCCTGCCTCCCCAGGAAAATGATCTGTCCTAATACTATGCTGCAGATGGAACCACACTCCCATCTCTTAGTCCAGGCATCAACTCACGGGAGATTCCTCAGAATGGGCATGGTGGAGACATAAAAACTGAAGTGATTGAACGGCAGCAGAAAAAAGATGCTACATATTCAAAAAGAAGTAGATGGCCAAAAATGGACAGAAAAGAATTTAGGCTTCTATTTATTGCTGTTTGGCTTCTAGTCAGTTTCAAGTTTTGCCTCTTCATTTCTATTCATTCTTCCAGGCAATCTTTGTCAGCTTTCAAGTATCTGTCACATATTTTTAGTGGCAATAGTGTAAATTCAAATTTTCCAGACAGAGTTAGTAGAGGAGTCATCTCAGATATCCTCTAGCATCAATCCCATTTAACAATCCAGAAAACCCTTTGCTTCATAGGTCATGGGTTCCTTCTGATTATTCTAGCTCCTCTCCACTTTCTGTATGTTAATGAAAGCACAGACTTTACAACAAGCACAATAATCTCTGGATGTTCAGATGACCTAAACACAGTACTAGACCCTGAATGTACCTTTCCTGCACACCTGGTAAATGAGATATGTTTATTCCACTATTGCATTGTATTGTAATAGGCTATTTTATTTCCATATTAATTTTCTAATTACCTTAACTTCTGTTATGTGCAAATCATTGGAATAGGAACTCTAAGAGATTTAAAATAGAAATAATAATTCATAGACCTAGTCAACCCACCCACAATAAGATTCTTTGAATAATACCATGAAATATGAGTATAAATTCACTTGGAGTAACAGACTACATATAATTTTGTCACACATTTTGCTTAAAAAGATACTGTGTTAAAAAGAGGTGCCAAAGGCTTAATTAAATTATGCTTAACAGAAAAAAATCTATTATTTTTCTGCTAATGGGGAATTAGCAGAACCCTTTAGTGGAAGAACCCTTTACTTAGAAGAAAATCTGTGGAGCAAAACTCCAACTAGGGAGCATCTTATGAATAGCACCCATCAGTCCAATCCCAAATCCTTGGGGCTGGTGGTAGAAAGGGAGACAAAAAACCTTAGCTATGTAAAGTCTAGAAGAGATGCAGTGACCTCGAGCCTCCCCACTGTACTGTGAGATAACATCAAGTGGGATATATCTCGCTTGCCTTATTATGACTTTCACCTGGAAGGGCTCTGGACAGAGGGGCAACAGAATGATTTCTCAAAGAGTATGAGAAAGAAAGAAGGAAGGAGAGGAGGAGGAGAAAAGAGGGGAAGGGAAGAAATGTAGTCTTTATGGACTTTACAAGAAAAAGATCAACTCCTTTAAAATCTACTACTGTGAATTTACCAGTTGACAAATATTACCCTCGGTGCTGGAAACAACACTTCTGACTATGGAATTCACATTATAGAAGAAAAAACATACACAGATAGTTAATGATACTCTTAAGCAATAGAATTCCAGTTTTAGTAGTAGTAAAATATTAGGAGTTAAAAAAAAGGTAAAGAGCTATTGCTATTTTATGCTCCTACAGGTTATTTGCAAATGTGAAAAATGTTATAAAGTATAGGAATAAATTATAAATTTAAAGCATAAAAATAGAAAAAAATCTATGCTAAAAGATATGTACCAGTGAGTAGAATCTGTAATAACAGAATAGAGCATAGTCTGGTTTTAATCAAATTTAAATTAGCTTTACATGAAAATAAATTGGTTTAAAAATCTATGAGATTAAAATGATAACATTAGCATCTAAAGTAAATCCCACTTTTTAAATCTCAATCAAGTCCAAAGAACTAGATAAAATAAAAGCAGAAATTGTAAATTACCAATTAATTTAAGTTATAGGGTTATTTATGTTTATTTGATTTGGGGAATATGTTTAATTGGCAATTTAAAAATATTAAAGACCATCAGCTGAGTGTATATAATAAAAATTAATATTATAATCTAGAGAGTCATTTGAAAGATATAAGCTGTTTTCTACTTTGGAAAGCTCAGTTCTGTTAAATTAAGAGGTAACTTCATATATTATTGTTTACTGTAATAAATTTAATAATTTATTATTAACAATAAATTATTGTGAATTATAATAAAATCTATTCTGTTTTTGTGTTTTCCTTTTTCTAACAAAATTAGACCAAGTTTTAAATCAAGTAAAGATTCCTCCACTGCCTGTTTTTCTATCATCATTGTTCATTATTTCACAAGTGAAAATCAGAATTTATCATTGATACATTCAAATACACTTCTAATACATAAATAAGTTCATAATATATCATTCTTGGTGACATTTTAATTTTCCCAGGAATGGTAATAAGGCAGATCTCTAAAACAGATTTTGACCACAAATCTAAAAAGATTCTCTTTTCTAGTCTCAAATGATCATATTACACTTAAAAGTATGTGCAATACAGAAGGATGGTTGGACATTCTCTTTATTAAGGAGTTAGGGTGGACTACAGTGAGAAATAGCTTTTAAATTTATTATGGGTGTGAATGATGACCAGTGGTTTCATTTTATGACTCATGTCATATTCATCAATTACTTTGTTTAAGAATTAAATTTAGGGACTCAGCCACTGTTTTGATCTGCTTACTTTCTCTTCTTCCTCTCTTTCCTTTCTTCCTTTCTTTCTTTTTTTTCTTCCTTCCTTCTTTCCTTTCCTTCTCTCTCTCTTTTCAAATTTGTCATGACAGATGTTAAGCATTTCTAGTGTTTCCTGTAATTTCTCCCTGTTGTCACTTCTTCTTCCATCACTCACATTTCTAGAAAATGTACATTTATACTAATGTCCTCACAGGGTCTGGCAATCTTAGAACTTGAAAGGTCCTTAGATCTAAATCCCACATTTCTTATATGAAAAAGAAAAAGCCCACAGAATCTGAATGATGTGCCCATCGTACAGCCATGGTCAGACCTTAATATACTATTGAGGTAATGCAGGTTGAGGCCTAACTCCAATCAACTTTACTAAGTCATTATCCTAGAAAAATGAAGTTTTGAACAAAGAGTTGAAACCTAATTAATTACTTTGTAACATATGTGAAATAAACATGTATTAAAAGAAGAAGTGTGGTGGACACCCTCTAAAACCAAACTACTGCATCGTTGGTCCTGGATTTTTCAGAGTAAAGAAAAAGGGAGAAGTGCAAGCATTCATTTAGAAAATGTATTCTAATATGTTCTAATATGTCATGAATAATCCATAACATTTCAACATGATGCCGATGAACTACAGAAGTGACCCAGCTCCTTCTATGACAGAATAAATACCTGTCCGATTAACAGCCTGGGGGCATAACATGGGCAATCCCGATGCAAGACTGACATGATCTGCTCTATAAAATACAGGTTTCCTCATATAAATCAGTAACCAAAAGTTGTGTTTACACATCAAAACAGTTATTGTTGTCATTTCTGACAACTAAATTCTTGAGACTCATTGGATGGATCAAAAATGCTTTGAGTTTAGGAGTAGCTGCAACCTATTATAAATTTTGGAAAGGATAGGAATGAGGTGACAAAGGTTTGGTGATCTGCTGCCTAGATCCTTCCTGGTAAGACTGTTGCAGACAGACTGACCACGTTGATCAGTGGAAGCTGGACCTCTTCATGCACTTTCTCCCTCTTCCCCTTTTCCTGCCCTATATCTTGCATCCATTCCCTCATAAATGGTCATTAAACTCACAAAATAATGTTTAAATTCATTAACCACCAGGAAAATGCTAATGTAGCCACAAGGAGATACCATTCAGTCATAGAAAGGGCTATATCTCCCAAACAAACAATAACCAAAAAAAGAATACCAAAAAAAAAGAAGAAAAACAATACTAATTATTCGTAAGGCTGTGGAGTCACATAAGTGTTTATATACTGTTGGGGGATATGTAAATTATTACAATGACTTTGAAAACCATTTGCTATTATCCGCTAATGTTAGAAATCACCCCATGAGCCAACAACTTCTCTCCTATGTATAGAGTCCAAAATAATGATTCAAATGTGCACCAAGGAGCATATCCCAAGAAGGTTCAAATAGAATTATTCATAATAGCTAAAACCTGAGAACAATGCAAATGTACATCATTAAAAGAATGAATAAATTGTTATATGTTCATAAGATAAAATATTATGCAGCAATAAATTTGAAAAAATTATAGTTGACTGCTACGATTTGGAAGAATTGCTCAAATAAAATGCAAGCAAACTCAGTCAGACTCAAGAGTATATTCTGTATGATTGCATTGTTTAAAGTACAAAAGGTAACAAAATTACTCTATTGTGTGAGGACTTAGAATATCAGTTATCTTGATGAGAACAGGAGCATGATTATTTGTAGGTGGCATGAAGGGAGCTTCTGTGGTGCTGGTCATGTGGCCTCTCATGAACTGAGATGTGAGTCCCCAAGAGAGCCCATTCTATGATGAAGCATTGAGCCATTTACTCATGCTTCTCTCTGTGTTGTTCATAAGAGAAAAAAAAGTTTGTTTGTTAGTTTGTTTTTAAAGGAATGCCACAAATAAAAGGATATTATAGACATCGGGGTATTCATGACTTTAGGACCAACTAAAAGAAGTATTAAATGTTAGCTGAATTCATATATCTCTAAGGTGAAATTTTCACTGACAATATTATCCATAGCATTAAAAAGTGCTGTTTCCTTTAGAAGGAAACCCTAAGAATAAAAAATTTTGTTAGCTAACTCCAAAATATTCTCAAAAATGGTACAAGATGCAGTGTTGAAGGTGCATGCCAACAGTATGAGTCCAGTTGTTTTCTGAAATATGAAACTGGGAAAAGGCATTGCCTGTAATGTTAAGGAAAAAATAAGCAACTATGACTCATTTCACTGTCGCGCCTAAGGAAAAAGCTTGAGGGTCAATACTGACCTTTGAAAATCCATGAAAATTGTTTTAGGCCATTTTCCAACAAGAAAAAATATTTCTGTTTGAATCAAGACGCTCCTATCAATCTCACCTAAAGAAATCCTCTAATGACCCAGCTGGCTTAACTCTATAAAAAAATCACTTAATAGATTTTTACATACACACTCACGTAACTGTCAAACATCAGTCAACTGTTTGCAGAAAGCTATTTATTGCATTTTAGTGAATAAACTAATCTCCCAGTCCAGTTCCTCCTTTCTTTTTTTAAATCATTTGAGCCATAATGTTATTTTTTGCACATATTCATTCAATGGAAATAAAGCTGCATGATCTTGCCCCACGTTTTGGTCTGTGTTGGAGAAGGGATATGAAAGGCATCATCTTTGCCACCTAGGAATTTACATCTGGAGGAGAGGCAGAGATGAGGACTGCAATCCAGTCATGCTCCACAACTGTGGTGGTACAGAAAAAAGGCAGAAAGCAAACACAGTTCATTGTGTGTCTCAGGTAGTCGGGGCGGGGGGGAGCAGTTCTGGATGACCTTAACTTGTCCCTCTTTTGTACTTGTCACTTTGCTCCTTTTCCTCTTTTTACTCCCAGTTCTCTCTCAGTGAATATAACTCAGTCTTTGCTATCATGGTATCCATGTCTGGCCCCAGAAATGCCTTAAAAGCTAGTATGTCACTAAAATAGTTCTTCTGGTGCTCTAGTAAAGAAGACAAATTAGAGTACAAAGCACTTCAATTAACTTTATGCCAAACATCTAATTAAACAGAGAAATTGCCACACACATTTCTCTGCTGACCTCTTGTTAATGTAAAGTAGATGCTTCCCAAGGATTATTTCTTTTTACTTTTAGCTGAGTAGATGTCATAGGAACACCCATGAAAACCCTGCTTTACTTCCAGTACAGTGCTGATGGTCCAGTAAGACCCAGAGTTGTGATCTAAAGCATGTTTCTTCTCAGATCTATAAAAAAAAACAAAAACAAAAACAAAAAAAACATTTATCTCAGAACAGTACTCTGGAGAAGAAAATAAGAATCTCCTCATCAATTTTGAAATTGCAGTACTCTTCTGTATCAATCTTATGAACAGTTTGTGGACTACTAGAACATATTATTAAATATGTTCTAGTTATAGTTTATTGTCATAGTTTAATAATATGTTAACATATTATTAAACTCATGTTAACATATTATTAAACCATGACAATATTTCAACAGGGCAAAGAGACTTAGCTTAGACTATTTCTATCCATGGCAATAAGGGAATATGCCATGAGACCTGGATTGCTCCTTCTAACAATATTCTGGGCAGAGAACAGCAAAATGTAGAGAATTAATTTGGGTGCAGACAGAAAGCCTATGTGACAGCTCCCAGTGAGCTCTTTTGTTTCTTTGAGCCTTTACAACAGCAGGTGCGGTTACTTTCCATACAGTGGAAATGATGAGCTAATAACAGATGGTTTTCCTATAAATATCATCATCAAATCCACTACCAAGTTATTCTTAGTTCTTCATTCTCTGCCCTATCTTCCTACCCCCAGAAAGATTGTTCTCTTGTTATTCTGAGATGGATTATACCATCTCGACTGCCTCAGAATTCAAAAGGGCACACATGTTGCCAGTTTTCCAGAGTATATTCTAAGCCACATCCTTCCCTTCCTCCCCATCCAGGTGTCCATGCACAATGAATAGTAATCATGTAAACAATGCCAGTAGTGCCCCTAAAGTCCTACCCACTTTCAGATCAGCCCCGATTTATTCTAAAAATAGTTATTAGTATCTTATCCCTCAGGTGTGATGTTAATAGCATAAACTGTCATTCTCAGTTCCATTACGGATCCCAAAGCCCTCTCAAATCAAAGCAGAACATCTAATCCAGAGCTTAAGGGTAGTCATGCAATTAAGGAGAAATTTGAAAGTAGAAGAAGAGATTTAGATATCCCAAATGAGAAAGTTTCATGGAGACAACCAGTGACCAAAGCCACCCTCAATGCCAAGTGATCTCCAGTGACATTTCTTCAGGAAGCTGCAAGTATTGTAAGGGGTACTACTTTGATGAGAAGACAATTGTAAAGGTCACATTTCTCATTATGCTTCTGGGTAGAAAAATGCTACTGTACCATATTGCAAACAGGTTCTTATACCTCAGGATATAATTTGCTACAATTTTTCTCTGATTCTTTTCTCTAGTTAAAGGATAATTCTTCAGTTCCATTCACTTAACTAACCTTCTTCATGTACAGCTATCGGCCAACTCCCACCACCATCTGGCCTCCACAGTGTGCCCAGGGCCCCAAACCTGCCTTTCCCTTCTAAGTGTTCTTCATCTGCGTTTCTCCCCACATTCCTGGAATACTTTTCCAGAATTCCACCAGCTCATATTTCTCTTAGTTTTAAAATAGTGCTTCCCTACGCAGCCTATCAGAATTGAATGTCTTGACCTCTAACACTGCATCAACTGTCATGACATTTGTGAGCAATAAACTTGGTTTTCAATTCTATATTTATTACATGTATTTATATAATGCAATTCTTTCCTCTCCTGTCTTTTTGAAACAATGATTTACACTGATTTTCTACTTATTTTCAAACTCCTTAGGCATCTTGTAGAGAACTCTGTAAATTATGCAAATTGTAAATGTTGTTCACCAACATTATAATAAATACCTCAGTGCTGCATTATTTTTCCATAATTTAGTAAATATTTAAGTTTTGAATCATTTCCCTTTATATGTCAATCAAAATAAATATGTCCTATCAATTTCTGAAATGAACCAGTATTTAAATTCCAAAAATATTCTCATCATTCATGTAAATAATTTAATTGATAAATAATTCAGATTTATCTCATTTAGCAACTATTGCTAGCTATAACTATATGTATATACATAAAAATATTTTTATAATCCTTGCTCTTTAGCAAAAAAAAAAAGCATTAATGTCGTTTACCACTCTTCTCGGGACTGTCTTGTTTAATATTGATATTCTCATTCATGTGAAGATCATGAGGAAGTAACGAGCCCATTAATTTAAGAAGGTTTGAGGCTGTTGTTTTGTGACTCATTTCTCAGGGTATAAATTGAGTGTTGAGAGTTTAGCTAAACTACTCCATAATATTGCTGCCTAGGATCCATTTTGTGTGTCTAAGTGTCCTGCAGGGGCCTTGAACTGAAAGTAGTCCTCCCACAAGTACATGCCCTAGATAACAAACTGCAGAGTCACAAGTAAGTTTAAGTTCCTGATATTACTTCTCGAAGCAGCCCTGCTGATAACAGTCTCTCCTATAATGTGCCTTCCCTATAATGTGCCCTTAAGACAATCCCCCAGAGTTTACCGCTTTTTTGGGGGGGGATTGAATTGACCGATCCGGCATTAGTCCTGGATCCCCAAAAGCACTCTACCCTCAAACCCTAATGAAGGTTCCAGTTCTGCCTGGCTCTCTGCCTACACCTGCCTTGACCTCCCCTTGTGGTCCCTCCAGGCATACCATGTACTTCTTCCAGGACATGTGAATAATAAACTTCTCTAATTCACTTTCCCTTTGTGAACCACAGCTCATCCACTAACCATCTAACGCTACAATCTATGTAGCAGCTCAGAGAATTGCGGGTCCCACGGAAAATTTGAAAACTAGCCAAAGAGGAATAAGCTCTTCATACCAAAAGGTAATTTTTCTTTCTTAAAAAAAAAAAAAAGGCATCTTGTCACAATTTCCTGTTTAGAGACTATTGCAATCAAAAGGAAGGTTTTCAAGAAAATTTTCACAGAAAAAAATCGAGTACTAACATGCCATTACATATGTCACTCGCTGCACCTTACTTTGCTGAGACAGAAAGTGTCTTGTAGTATGCCTCTTTATAAAAATATCAATAGAATTAAATAACATAAATGATTGGTTTTCAATTCTGAAGAGAAATTGAAATAAGTAAAATGGTGTTTTAATAAATAGGGTATAAACATTAAGTTTCAGATTAAAATTTTCAATATCGTACAGATCTTAGATCTCCATTAATTGCTTACTTCTCTCTAGTCCTAGTGTTTTGTTTTGTTTTTTTTTTCAGTTTGGAAAATAGTATTGACATGGTTTCACTGGGTTTCTAACCCCAATAATGAGAATGTATGAGATGATTGTAGACATCTGGTTATCAACTCTCCATACTTGCCTGATATGGTAGAAAATTCTGAAATTTAAGTTCATCAACTAAACTCAGTGTGTGAACAGAAGTATTGCAATTAGAAAAATGAAATAAAACCACAAAACCTCAAAGATACAAAAGACTTCAGAAATGAAAAACCTTGGCAGACACTATAAAATGACTTTTGTAACCAATATATGTGTAATTCCCAGCAGTCTAAAATTTCTTCGGTAAGTAACAAGTTTGCATTATTTTGAGGATGAGCAGTTTTCATGGTCACTAATAATCTATGCAAGGGCAGCCTCTGTTTTGATAATCTAAGTTTATTATACAAAAAGAAAGCACTGTGTGAGGCTGTTCCACTGTACTATGGCCTAGAAGGGGAGTTGGCCTTCGGAGCTGAGCCCTTTGAAAACTGAAACTGTTTCTTGAAACCTAGCCAAAGCTTAAGGTGATCAATCCTTATAGAGAGCTGAAGAGGCATGTCTGCCCTAGACAGCACCCTTAGTAAGTCATCCTGCTGGAACCCTGGGCTGAGCCCTTGATCCCAGTTGGGGCTGCTGATCAAATTAAGAGTGCTTCACCCTCAGAGACTAGTTCCTCTCCCCAGTTTTACAAGGGATTCTGCTCTTGGCCTCTGTGCTGCCCCCTGCTGCACAGCTGTGGAAGCTCATGCAGGAGTTTTTTCACTGAGAATCCCTGCTCCAGTCCAGTTGGATATCCAGACAGTACTGTAATAGTGTTTAAAGTTCCTTATTGTTTTGTTTTTCTTTTCTTTATAATTAAACCCATGGGTTACTGGTCTAGGTGCAGTTTCAGAATGAGGTCAAGGACTTGTCCTTTGTAATATAACTAATCATTGTTTTATCTTAATTATTATGTAATTTATGTAAAACCTCTATCTTTGTCACCAATATAAACACTTTTAATGTGTACATCTCACATATTTTTTTATAAAACCATGATCTTACACTCTACAGGAGTGTCCATGCATATCATATCATATCAATGATTATCATATCAAACTAACTCCTTGCCTGGAAGGCCACACAATGCATAGCTCACCAGCTGATTTATGACAATCTGAAACTCATATGCACAAGGCAATGAGGGGTGCAAGTATATTACACTGGGAAATGAAGTTTGATGAAAGTCAAAACTTGGAAGGAAGAGGCTGCTAGTTGTTATACAAGATAAAATTTCAATCAGGGAAATGAAATTCCATTCTTAAAATCTTGATTATGGTAAAAAATTATCATCCAATGGTTCAGGGCAAAATATACTGCATTCTACTTGCTGGGTAAATACAACAGAATCACTCTGTTGGATTCCGTTCATTGTGGCAAACCCTGTTCCCAATTCACAGTGAAGCAATGAGTCATTAGTAAAAGGCACGTGATCTTTTTTTTTGCATTATCCCTACTAGCCCTCTATTGCAATACAAATTACACTCTATATTAGTGGTATTTTTAAATTTAGAAACTATTTTTCCTAATTTACTGCCTATATCTGATTGTCTAGGAATCAAAGCCTCTGGAAAATTGGGCAGTATAATGCATGCTGCGGTGTGCTGCAGAAGTCTGCCCTACTCCTCCCAGCCCTGTCATTTCCCAAGCTAATTTCTCACCCTAGGCACTGTTAACGTTTTGGACTGAATAATTCTTTGTGGTGGGGGCTGTCCTGTGCAGTATAGGGCGTTTAGCAGCACCCCTGGCCTTTTCCCACCGCATGGCAGAAGCAACTCCTCCTCAATTGTGAGAACCAAAAATGTCTTCGGAATTTGCCAAATGTCTACCTCCACTGCTCTTAAGACTGAGCTCTGAAACTGAAGCTGCTAAAGCTTTGCCCAAGGTCTTGCCCTCTTCCAATTAAAGAAAACTCTGAGGATTCTGCCAGCCCCAGAGTTCCCAATCAGACCAGCTGAGGCCTTTGCTGTGAATGCATCACACACAGTTCAATGTCTTCCTCTTCTCAATCCCCCTCCTGCTCCCTTCACTCTCATATAGGCATTGTTCCAAGGAGCACATAGCAATTAATCTCCTCAGAGTTGTCTTTCCAGGGAACCAAATATGCAACAGACATTGTATTTCATCAATTCACAGAGGCACATTTTTATCACATTTTATCATCAGAAATGAAATTGTGTTTAAATCAATGGCATGCTGTAAGTTAATTGGCAGCCTGTTTTCTTTCTTTTGATAAATAAAATAACACAGTCTTAAAAACTAATCCCATTTTAGTTAATTAAATATCACAGATAAAATAAAATTAAAAATTTGGGCGAGAAAACAATACATTAGCCTCAGGTTATTAAATTACTTAGTCAAAACATCGAACTGGAGCATGGATGTTTAATTAAATATCTGTGCTATCTATTCTTCTTAGTTACTAATCATATTTAGATGTAACAAATTGACTATTTTATATATTATATTTAAATTTATTAATCATGAGATATTTGTATATGTCTGTAGGTACAAACCTGTATGTAGATAGATTACAAAATGATAGATAAAAATAAAGCCGCATTATTTTTCTGAAATATCTATTTTCTCATTAAGTTACCTTCTTGAAAAAATATGTAAAAGAGCCAATATTTCTGTTTCATGTTACATTTATATCCACCAGGTCATCTAGGTCTTGACTTTTCTACAATGTAAGGCATCTAAACCTATGGTTAATCTATATCATGACTTAAAATATTATTAAATAGGTGATGTAGGACTACATTTTGAAGTACTATCTCTATACACCTTTAGCAATCTAAGCTACATTGAAAGCAGTTCAATTTAATTGCAGTCTGTTGGTATGTAGTTGCCTATTATTTGGCATTGAGCAAGATATTTTTTCTTGCTCAATTAGTAAAATAGTAATATAATTGTTTTTTCACCTTTTAAAATTGTCTCTAATTAAAATAGATTTCAAATTATTTATGCATGATTGTTCCATTTAATTTTAAAGATATTTAAAATATTGTTGAGCTACAATAAAACTTTATATATTGTTAAACTCTTTAAAGGTCTTCAAAACAGCAATATGTATATTCTTCAAAAAGTAACAATTATTCTCAGAAAAGTCAAAAAAATTTTAAATATATTATGCAAAATGTAGGCTACTTGATAAAGCATTCATATTAAATGGTCATACAAATAGATTTCTAATACGAGGTTAATACCACAGTTGACCTAGAACAAACTATAAAGTCATACACTGAAAGTTAAAAATATAATATTAATAATTGTATCTTGACAATTATGTGATTGCCTAAATAGATCCTTATTTATAAAATAACTAGTTATGTTGGACACTTTTACAATTTACTTGGTTAACTTCACTTTGTAGAGCCAGATAATATGGCATTCTTAAATACTCAAGTAGCTCAGCTCTACTCAGGTAGGAGTAAAACTTCATCTTCTAAAACAAATGACAAATTTATACCTGAGATTTAGGGGATTTTGATTCACAAGGAAAATCATGAACTCTGAATCCAGATCTCATTTTCTAGCTCAAATAATGACCCAATCAAATGCAATTTAATTATCTTTAGGTATAATCAATCCATGTACATACATGATAATATCAGTTGATTATAAAAAGATGCCACAAGACAAAGTACCTCATCATCTTAGTCTGCAGAATAATTCTTACTACTAGTCGTATTGATGGCAGCTGTAATAATGAACTAACCTTCATAAAATACTAGCCACATCTGTTCTCAGGTCACTATTAGTGACAGTAACAACCAGCTACTTTTGAAACAGTTTTTATCAAAGCTGCAGGTGGCTCTTGTTAGCTCCGTGATAAAACCAGTTTAATTAAACCATAGAATGGAATTAACTCAAACTCCTAAAATGTTTTCCCACATATACTAACAAAATAGGTAAGAAAATGGCATTTAAAGAGCAAGCAGATTTTCTTAAAATAAAATATTTGTGTTGGTTTGATGAGACCATCTTGAAAAAAATGAATAAAATAGTCTTGGCATTTTACATTTTCAGTATATGCCTCTTGCATGTCAAAAAAAAAAGTCACTACTCAGTATGCTTTTCAAAAAACTGCCAAATTTGGGGTCTTCGTTGGTTTCACTTACTTTAAGAAGGAAAAAAAAAAGCCTAAGATTTTTTCCTAAATGTTATGAATTAAAGCCAAATAAATTATTCATTTTTTTCTTTCCTTTTTACTGAACAACAAAAGGCATTAGAAATATGTTGCAGTGAAATCCTTCTTTGATCAATTTATATCACAAAATGTAAATGGAGTAGCTGAGAAAATAAAACATGTCAGTGTTTCTTTATGTAGCAAATACAGAAAGATATGTATGTATTTAAGAGTAGGGGTTAATGATAAAATATATGCCTTTCCTCAGATTATATGTTTTACTTGTGGAACCTTTCTTAACCAGGAACTACAATAATAAGTGTTTTGAAAGAGCTATAATTGGCATATGACATAACAATTTAGAAGCCTACTCTTGCTATAAATTAATTTCAATGAACCAGTGTGACAAGACTTCATCAATGAAAAGTAAAAATAAGAAGTGTGGGCAAGATCAAGTAAACTGATAAAAAATATATTATCAAATTGGTTTTAGCATTTTTCTTTTCCTTTTCTTTCTCAATTTGCTGTTACTGTTATTTTATCTGACTTATGGAATGAAATCATATACATATATTTAGAACCTCAGAAATTATAGTGGCTATTTCTGTGAATAACTAAAGGTACATTTAGTTGATGATTCGTAAGCTTTGTCAAAAATAGGATATCAAATATCAAAGGTTTACCATGGCATTCTCCTTCTTACAAACTGATTCAGGCTTTTGAAGCTTTTTAGGGGATTCTTAATTCAAATCCACTTAGATTAAGATTATAAAATGAAAGATTAATATTTTGGAAACATGAAAGCTGCTGAGAATTTTGCATTTTAATTCTGTAGAAGCAATATAAACATGACATCTTCTTTCAGGACATTAGAAGAAAAGATTAATTGCCCCAAGTGAAATGCTACAGAAAAGTTTTCTAGAAAAGGAAGGAATAGCTGGTCAAAGGAGGAGATATTTAATTCCAATGTTTTAAATATATTTAACATTTTATAAGAACAAATGATTTTAAAATATCAGTTAAAATATAGTTTTACTTTTGGCTAAAAATGAAAAGGAAACGCCCTATCATTTAAAATAACATTTTAAATGATATACTTAGGTTTACTTAAGAATGGTTGATAGACAAACTGAAATCTAAGAGATTCCAGTTCTAAAGATTTACTGGATAAGGATCACAGTGAACGTGAAATTTATCTGTCATTTATTGAATTCTTGCTATGTGTTAGAAGCTTTATCTTCTTTATCTCCAATTTTGAAAACTAGGTATTCTTATCCCTGTTTTATAAATAAGATGAGAGAGTATGTTCTCAAGGTCACAGTTACTTTTCCTTTTTCCTTGGCAGAAAAATATATGCCTGGTGACCTAAATTACAAAAAGTAGCACAAGAATTCTGTCCCACAGGGCCTTCAGCTAGCTGGATAGATGTGCCAAAGTAAATGAAAAAATCCATTTCCAAATTTATATATAATCAGAAAGGATTACTGAAACCGGCATTGCTGACAGAGATAAGTGTAGGGAAAATTTCACTCACATCTTCTCCACTCTACATAAAAACATTCTTAGCTTCATAGAAAAGCATCTTTTGCCAGCCTTCGTAATAACTCACCAGGATGCCCAGTGCGTTCGTGCTTTTCTGATGAGATTAGGAAGCTGAGAAGAGTAACAGCAGCATGATCTGTAAATTGCCTTTCATACTCCATTGGTGATTTTTTGGTATTTTGAGGATTTTCTCAAACTTTAGGTCAGGAGCACAAAAGAATTGTCTCCTGTCTCATTTCATACAGGTTCTAAATCCCTCTCTGATTTCTCCACTCAGGACTATTTTATTTGGTTGAATACAATATTTTGTTAAGTAGGAAAAGGAAAAATACCAAACACACAGCTGCTGGTCAGGCTAGTGAAGGAAGACCAAACTTGAGAAGGGTGATCCCTAGAATCTGGCAAGGTCAGATATAATTGTGAGTGTCTGTGGAGCCCAGTTCATTATGATAGCCTTCATGCTCTGCTGAACTGAAAATTAAGCCCAGCAGATCTCTAATTATCTTTGCAATGCAGTCTAACAATATTTACCTATTCAAATTTCCTCCTCTGCCTAAAGTTTATTATGTATGTTCATGAATATATCAGGGCATTACATTTTTCCAAAAATTAGATTTTATTGCCACAAAATATTCTTACCTCTTTTAATTCTATCTCATTTCTCATTCTCAATAATTTTAGATAATCTTTTCATTTTCATCATTTTTTTTCACTAACCAAACCAGAGTTTTATTTTCTTACTAGATATTTTTGGAGATCTAAATTTTGATTATAAATATCCCTCTATTTTGTTCTATTTTTAGCTTTATATGTATTTATAGCCTCCTACCTCATTTTATAATTTCCAATTTCTTTTTTTTTAATTAATTAATTTATTTATTTTTGTAGTGACATTGGTTATTGAAATCCAATAAGTTTCAGCTGTACGCTTTAACAGTAAGGCATATATATATTTACACTGTGTGTTTACCTCTCATATTTAGATTTCTTTCTCTCACCACATATTTGAACCCTTTTACCCTGTCTACCTTCCCCCTTCTGCCTCCCCACTACCCTCTGGTAACCACTAGTCTATACCCATGTCCATGAGTCTCTGTTTCTTTGTCCTGTTCATTTGTTGTTTTTAGATTTATTTCCCACATATAAGTGATATCATGTAATTTTCAACTTTTTTAGTCTGGCTTATTTCGCTTATCATGTTTATCTCGAGGTCCATCCATGTTGTCGCAAATGGCAGTATTTCATCTCTTCTTATGGCTGAGTAATATTCCATTGTACATATGTATCCCTGCTTCTTTAGACAATCATCTATCTTAGAACACTTCGGTTGCTTCCATGTTCTGGCCACTGTGAATAATGCTGCTATGAGCATCAGTGTGCAAATATCTTTTCGGATATGGGTTTTCAAGTTTTCGAGGTAAATACGCAGTAAAGGGATTACTGGATCATATGGTAGATCAATTCTTAGTTTTTTAAGGAATCTCCATACCATTTTTCACAGTGGCTGTACCAATTTGCAATCCCACCAGCAGTGTATGAGGGTTCTCATTTCTCTATATCCTCTCCAACATTGTTATTACTTGTCCTGTTGATTATAGCCATTCTAACAGGTGTGAGATGCTATCTCATTGAGGTTTTCATTTGCATTTTTCTAATAGCTAGCGATGTTGAGCATCTTTTCATATATTTGTTGGCCATTTGTATGTCCCCTAGAGAGCAATGTCTGTCCAGGTCCTCTACCCATTTTTTTGATTGGATCATTTGTGTTTTTGTTATTGAGTTAAATGAGTTCTTTGTATATTTTGGATATTAGGCCCTTATCAGAGGCATTGCTTGCAAATATATTTTCCCATACAGATGATTGTCTCTTTACCTTGTTGATGATTTCCTTTGCTGAGCAGAAGCTTTTTACATTTATTTTAGCTTTTACTTCCCATGCTTTCGAGGTCAAATTCATAAATCCTCCTTAAGTCTAAGGTTCTTAAGTCTAATTCTTGTTTTCTTCTTTGCATTTTATTGTTTCAGGTCTTATATTCAGGTCCTTAATCCATTTTGAGTTAATTTTGGTGTGTGGTGATAGACAACAGCCTAGTTTTGTTCTTTTGCAAGGGGCTTTCCTATTTTCCCAGCACTATTTACTGAAGAGACTTTCCTTTCTTCACTGTATGTTTTTGGCATTTTTGTAGATAATTATTTGCCCATGTAAATATGGGTTTACTTCTGGACTCTCGATTTTGTTACACTGGTCTATAAGTCTGTTTTTCTGCCAATACCATGACATTTTGATTATGGTTGCTTTGTAGTATAATTTGGAACCAGGCCGAGTGATGCCTCCAGCCTCATTCTTTATTCTCAGGATGGCCTTGGCAATTCAGGGTCTTTTGTGCTTCCATACAAATCTGATGATTTTTTGTTCTATTTCTTTAAAAAATGCCAATGAAATTTTGATGGGGATTACATAAACTCTGTTTAATGCTTTAGGAAATATGGTCATTTTAACTATGTTGATTCTTCCAATCCAAGAACACAGAATATCTTTCCATTTCTTTGTATCTTCTTCAATTTCTTTTAATAGGGTCTTATAGTTTTCATTATATAGGTCCTTCACATATTTCATTAGATTTATTCCTAGAGATTTTATTCTTTTGTTGCAACTGCAAAAGGAATTATTTTTTCCACTTCTTTTTCTGACACTTTAGCATTAGAGTATAGAAATGCTATGGATTTTTGAACATTGATTTTTATATCCAGAAACTTTACTGTATTTGTTTATTGTTTCTAGTAGTGTTTTGTGGAGTCTTTAGGGTTTTCTATATAGAGAATCATGTCATCCACAAATAGTGACAATTTGACTTCATTTCTTATTTAGATACATTTTATATCTTTCACTTGCCTGATTGCACTCGCTAGGACCTCCAATGTTATATAGAATAACAGTGGCAATTGTGGACAGCCTTGTCTTGTTCCTGATCTTAAAGGGAAGGTTTTTAGTTTTTCACCATTAGGTATAATGTTGGCTGAGTGTTTGTCATAGATGGCCTTTATTATGTTAAGGTACTTTCCTTCTATACTGATTTTGTTAAGTGTTTTGATCATAAATGGATACTGCATCTTATTGAAGGCTTTTTCTGCATCTATTGATATGCTCATATGATTCTTAATTTTTAATTTGTTTATGTGGTATATCACATTAATCAATTTGAGTATGTTGAACCATCCCTGTGCCTCTGGGATGAAGCCCACTTGATTGTGGTGTATAATCTTTTTAATATGTTGCTGTATTTGGTTCGCTAGTAAAAGTTTTACTTCTGTGTTCATGAGAGATATTGGTCTGTAGTTTTCTTCTTTTGTGTTATCTTTACCAGGTTTTGGTATCAGGGAGATATTGGCCTCATAAAATGAGTGGGAAGTCTTGCCTCATGTTTGATTTTTTGGAGGAATTTGAGGAGAATGGGTATTAAATGTTCTTTGAATGTTTGGTAGAATTCACTGGTGAAACCATCTGGTCTTGGACTTGTACTTTTGTTAGGTTTTTGATGATTGTTTCCATATCCATAGTGCTGATTGGTCTATTTAGATTTTCCAAATATTCTTGATTCAGTCTAGGAAGGTTGTATTTTTCTAAGTACTGGTCCATTTCTTCTAGGTTATTAAATTTGGCGTTATATACTTTTTTCATAGTATTCTTGTATGATCCTTTGTATTTCTACATTGTCTGTCATAATTTCCCCTCTTTCATCTCTAATTTTGTTTTTTGTGTGTGTGCTTTCTCTTTTCTTTAATGAGTCTAGCCATGGGTTTGTCAATTTTATTAACCTTCTCAAAGAACCAGCTCTTTCTTGCATTTATTTTTTTCTATTTCGTTGTTGTTGCTGTTTTCAATTTCATTTGTTTCTGCTCTAATTTAGATTATTTCTTTCCTTCTGCTGGCTTTAGGCCTCATTTGTTCTTACTTTTCTAGTTTTTTTGTTGTTGTTTTTTTTTTTTTTAAGATGAAGCATTAGGTTGTTTATTTGGTCTCCTTGTTCTGGGAGGTTGGCCTGTGATGATATGAACTTACCTCTTATGACCGTTTTTGCCATGTCTCAAAAGTTTTGATACGTTGTACTATCATTATCATTTGTTTCTATGTATCTCTTGATCTCTCTTTTTATTTCTTCTTTGACCCAGTTATTTTTCAGTAGTATGTTGTTCAATCTCCATGTATTTATGGTTCTTCCTGATTTCTTTTCACAGTTGATCTCTAGTTTCAAAGCGTTATGATCAGAGAATATAACTGGTATGATTTCAACCCTCTTACTTTTGTTGCTCTCTCTGCATCCCAGTATGTGGTCAATTTTTGAGAATGTTTCATGTACACTAGAGAAGAATGTATGAGCAGCTGTTTTTGGATGGAAGGCTCTGTAAATGTCAATTATGTCCAATTGGTCTAATGTGTCATGTAAGGATGTTATTGCCTCATTGTTTTATTCTGTTTGGATAGTCTGTTCATATTCAAAAATGGGATATTTAAGTCTCCTAATGTTTTGGTCTGTTTCTTCCTTTAGTTCTGTTAGTGATTTCTTTACATGTTTTGAGGCTCCCTGATTGGGAGCATAGATATTAATAAATGTTATGTCTTCTTGGTGCCTGATTCCTTTTATCATTATGAAGTGTCCCTCAGTATCTTTCTTTACCTTTTTTATTTTGAAGTCTATTTCGTCTGATATCAGTATTGCTACTCCTGCTTTTCTCTGAATGCTTGAAATATCATTTTCCGTCCTTTCATTTTGAGTCTATATTTGGCTTTGGAGCTGAGATGTGTCTCCTGGAAGCAGCATATGGTTGGGTTTGTTTGTTGTTCCACTATGCAACTCTGTGCCTTTTTATTGATGAGTTCAGTCCATTTACATTTAGGGTGATTATTGAAATATGAGGCTTTCTTATAGCCATTTTATCTTTTGCTTTCTGGTAGCTCAGTGTTTCCATTGCTTCCTTGTCCTTGTGTTTCTGTTTTCTTTATTCAGGTTGGCTTTTGTGGGTTTCGCCTCTGGTTCTTCTTGTTTTATGTTCTATACTTCAGTTCTGAATCTTTGGCGTGTGGTTACCATTACAAATGTGTAAATGATAGTTATATATATACGGTCACCCATATTCTTCTGCACATGCCTTATCTCCATTCCTTTTGTAAATCTGGATTTTTTAATCCTCTCCTTTTCAGTCATTGTTATCTCAGTTTGTCCCTATGTATGCTGAAAGTTCATTACTATCTTGTTATAACAATTCTGTTCTTATTATTTAAGCTTATACTGCCCTGTTCTTAGTAAGGGTTGTACTCCTCTGCTTCTATTTGCCTGATAATCATTTTACTCTCAATTATGTTTTTCTTTGGGGGTGGGGGGGGTTGGTCATTTTGTTTTAGGTGAGCTGACCTCTTTCAGTATTTCCTGTAGCATAGACCTCACAGTGGAGAATTCTCTCAATTTTTGTATGTCTGGAAAGGTCTTAATTTCTCCTTCATATCTAAAGGACAGCTTAGCTGGATACATTATTCTTGGCTGGTAGTTCCTTTCACTTAATAGTTTGAAAATTGGATTCCACTCCTTTCTGGCTTGTAAAGTTTGTGCTGAGAAGTCCAATGATAATCTAATGGATTTTCCTTTATAATTTACCATTTTCTTCCTGGCTGCCCTGAGAATTCTGTCTTTGTTGTTGACTTTTGATAATTTTAATACCATGTGTCTTGGTGAAGGCCTTTTTGGGTTGAGATAATTGGGTATTCTGTCTACTTCTTGAATTCCAAGCTCCAGCTCAATCCTTAGATTTGGGAAATTCTCATCAACTATTTTTCTAAAAATGCTTTCTAGTCCCTGTTCCATTTCTTTGCCTTTGATACTGCCTATTATTTTTATGTTTCCTCTCCTGATGGTATCAGCTAGGTTTTGAATTTCTCTTTCATTATTTTTTATTCTTTGGTTTCTCTCTTCTTCCTTCAGATTTTTTCTAGATTTCTGTCTTTGATATCACTGATCCTTTCCTTTATTCTGTCAACTCTATTTCCCAAGCTTGCTATTTTCATTTCTCAATTCTTGCAGTGTTTTTTATCTCCAGAAGATCTATTTCATTCTTTTTGAGGGTTTCAATCTCCTTGCTCTGCTCTTCTAGGTGTTTTTACAATTCCTGAAATTGTTGATATGATTTACTTCAGAACTCACTGAGTTTTTTCAGAAGTGCCGTCCTGAATTCTCTGTCATTTAAGTCACATATTTCCATGTTTGTAAGCTTATTTTCTGGAGATTTTTCTCTTTCTTTCTGAGATGCCTTGTCGCCTTGGTTGTTCATGGTGTTTAATGGACTATTTCTCCACCTAGGTATTAATGGAAGTATATTCTACTATTTTTCTGGAAAAAACATTTATTATATAAAGGTCTCTCTTTAGCCTACTGCAAAGAAGATGCTTTTCTTTTGGTTTCCAGTAGGTGGCGTCTAAGCCTCTCGGATCCCTGTTTTATATAAAGCCTAAATAATGCCTTTTTTATTTTTTGTAGATATTTAATCACACTCACTATCCTCAGTTTCAGTCCGTGTCATTGTCAGTGACAGTCTCCGCAGTGTTTGCTCAGATTCCCCTGGGGCTCTGTGGTGATCAGTCCCGGATGGTATGTGGGCAGTGGCCTCTGGGCTGGGAGTTGGGGGCTGTGGCTCAGCCTCGATTTTACTACCGTGGCCAGTAAAAATCAATTGTTGTTTCTATGCCATCCACTTCTCTGCTCTCTGCCCTGATGACTGGGCCCTGCCTTAGGCCATGTGGAGCTCACAGCTTTCCCAGGCAGGGCTGTTCAGGGAACTGTCTGCACCTTCTCTCCTCCCCTTCTTCTACAGGGAGCTCTGGCAACTCCAAAAGGCAGCTTCTTTATTTCTCTGTCCACCGCCTGACACCCAGGGGTTCTGACCTGGTAGCTCTTATGTGCAGATCTCACGCTCAGACGTGCTGGTGTGCAGTTTGGGTGTTTTTTGTTGAGTTTTAGATGTTCAGCTTATTGTTGTTTCAAGGGAAGAGATCTGGGGACATCTTTCACTCTGCCATGTTTCAAGAAAAAGCCCTAATTTCCAATTTCTTAATTTGAATTTTGCGTTAGCACTTAATAAGATTTTTATTTATATCAAGATAAGTAGTGGCTCTTTATAAATTCCCCATGGACATTAAAAAGAATGTGTATTCTCTTTTAAATTATACCATGTACTATATCTTCATTAAATATGAGTTGTTGGTTAACTGATTTGAATCCTCGATATTCATTCTGATTTTTCCTTCTATTTAAGTAGTTCGTTTCTGGGAAAGTACATATTAATGTTTCATGTTGTAATTAATTTTTCTCAAGGATTACTTGCACTTCAGGAAGTATTTGAACTCTGTATTTGGTTTCTCCATTGTTTAGGGCATAATGTTTTGATATATCATCTTGTTGATTACGCCTTTTGTTATTATATGTCTCGCTTAGTTCTTCAGGCCAATCTTCCCTTCTTAAATATTAATATTGTATACTCTGCTTTCTTTTCATTTCCTGTTAAATAGTAAACCTTTGTCTATTCAATTTTAATGTTACATTGTCCATTTTACATGTGATAAAGACATTCTTACTGTGCTGTGCTTTTTCTTTCTAAACCTGATTGGACTGTTTCTCTTTTAATAAGGGAATTCAAGCTCTTGTGGCCTTCCCAGGCAAGGGCTCCTTCTGTCTGATCCCTTCCACGTGTTCAAAGTATCTGAAATCACTGGACACCAGCTTCTTCCTTGGCTCCTGGTCCAAAGTTTACCCTGTGCCTGATGAGCACATTTCTAACTCAGGAAAAAGATCCAGGCTGAGGAGAGACACTTAGGAAACATGGGGGTATATGTGGTAATTAAAGTCATAGGATAGATGAGATGAGGAGTATATAGAAAGACAGTTTAAGGTGGAATTTTATTGGACACAAACATTTAAGGGCAGCTCAAAGAAAGGAAGCCTGAGAAAGATGCCCAATGAGGTGACCACAGACATCACATAACACCAGTGGTATGTGGAATCATGGAAGCTTAAAGGAAAAGAAGATTTCTAGAAAATAATGGTCAGTGCTATCAAATGCCACTTGGAGGTCAAAAAACAACTTAAAATTATCTATTGAATGAAACTTCAGGGAGGCTATTAATCATTTTGAAAAAGGAACAGAGAATAAATAGAAGTGACTCAAGGTGTGGATAGGAGTAAAAGTTTGAAGATAGAACCATCTCAACTCTGTATATGGCACCTGATCCTTAGCATGGTTTCAGGGCTTTCCCACCACCACCAAGAAATTCAACACCAGAAAGTATTGTGAGACATTCTCTACTTACTTATTCTTACTTAAACTTTTCTTTGTGCTGATTCTGTCCTTGAAACAACCTTCACATTATCTCTTCCATTTCAGTATTTCAGGTCCCAGCACACGGGGAGAGGCAGAGCCCATTCTGCCTTATTAGAATCACAGGGAATCAATCTCATGAATATTGAACTAAGAAGTGTTTGTTTTCTTATTTTTTAAACTCTGCAATAGTATCTATTAAAAAACCCTAATGTTAATCATTTTTATTATTTGCCTAATACATATTTTGTTGTTGTTGTTGTTTAATCTCTTTCCTTGCCAGAGGATGAGATCTCTGACCTCCAAAAATATTTCCTTTAAGTGATTCCTAGGAGTGATTGTTCATGGATTGCTAATGCCCTTAGAAACCTGCAGTGACACAGGATAAATGTGTTTATTATTAATCTTTGTGCCAGGGGTCCTTGTCCTGATGGGGTCAGCTTTTCCATCCCACCTCACTACATAGTCTTGATTTCCATTTTTCTCAAGATCAGAGTTCCATGAGCTGGAACTCCACACTGAACATTCAAGAGGCTCAGACAAATTACTTTTAAAAAATCACTTTGAAAAATGAAATAGAAATCTAAGAATCATTATGTGAAAAAAAAATTAGTATTCATAAAAGTGCAGAGATTAATATAATGTACTTCTCCGTAAGAAAAAGAATGTTGATTTATAATATTGGCTTCCATTTTTTGATTAAAGAAATAAAATATCACTGACGAAATTAAAGTTCTATTTATAGCCCTTTATATTGGAGATATGAATGAAGTATGCAGTCTCTTAATTCATAGTTCTATACATCTCTTTATGTATAGATACTCATCTATAATATTGGTTTGCAATTTTATTTTAGATTTCAAATGGAAGCAGACTGGGCACAATATTATGCAATATACTTTATTCCCCCCATACTATCTTTCAAGATCTATCAATGATAATAAATATAGAGCTAGAATATTCACTTGAGAATCACATAATATTCCATCATATGAATGGGCCAGATCCATTCCCTGTTTCTTTTTGGAAGCCCTAGCTGCTAATCCAAGAAGGAATGTTTTGGGACTTACTTCCCATCATGGCTGTTAAAGAACACTCTTTCCAGCAGGTATCTTTAATACATACAAGTATTATAATCACAGGACATACTTGTTTAGTTATGCATTAGTTCAAAATACAGACTTTAGGTACTAGGTCTGTCTCAGTTTATGTCCATTTGTGAATTTCTTTATGTTCTTTCTCCTTACCATCAGACCTTTGGTGTTCATGGCTAGGATGCAGTTCTTGCTGTCTGGTCTATACGGTACTGCTTCCTTTTGACCATCATTCCAGTTCACTAAGCTCTGCAGAATGTGGGTTATTTCTTTTGTGCCTCTGTCTGTAGGAAGTAATTTTTATTGCTGAAATTGAATCTTCAGTTCTATATACAACATCATCAAGTATCTCTCAGAAATAGTAATCCACAGCTTTTACTATTTAATATTTCTACCTTTTACATTATGTGAGTTACAAATACAATAAACATATGGAGAAGAGTGTAATTAATGTTTCCAGCAACTATTAGCAAAAGGAATTTATTGAAAAAAATGGGTCTGGACAGGTTTGAACATCTGGAGACAAGAGAGGTCTGGTGCCCAGAGGAGAAAGAGTAGGTGCAGAACAAGGAAGAAAGCACAGGGGTGGCAGAAGAAGCAAGAAGCTTCTTCTTGGAAGAAGTGCTGTAGATGAGGAAGATAGAACCAAACTTTGGATGTATATTTCCTTGGGTACCTAAAACCCCCCACTGGGAGATGCTAAACCAGAACCTTAGTGTTTTGATGAGAGCAAAAGGAATCCAATAATAATATAGAGGAAAGAAGAAATCAGTTACGAATTTAGCTACAGATTCCAAGTTAATCAACCTAATCACTTCCACATAAATTTGAAACAAGATTTTCAAGATTAAAAAAACTTAATAAATAAGTGAAATAAAAAATTTAAACTAGTTGTTTTTGTCAAGGGTGATAGTTTTAAGACACAGAAATTGAATTAGTGATTTGAATTGGCACTGAAGACCATGAGGCCCAGTCTCCAAGGCGGTGGGCAAGGGTCTCGTGGGGCCTTTCCTACACCAACAGCACCACTGCCCACACTGCTGCCCAGAACATACATGGAGTTGTCGTGACATTGTTCCTGTCACTGATAATCTGCTCCAAAATGAGCTGAGCCCAGGATCTATGCCCTTGGGCAAGCATGAAGTAGCTGCAGAGGGCAAGTCTAGCATTTGGAGAAAGAGTGGGAGGTAGGCTTGGCCTTCTACCAAAACTTACAAAGTGAGGGATTCCCAAAACCTACCATAAAAACTGGGCCACTAAAAACTGGCAACTGGATTTCCTATCTATAAAGAAATTGAATATTTCTTAAGGGAGCAATTAAAATAATTTAAGTTACTTTCTTCCGATTTAATTTAAACAGCAATGCTGACCCATCTCACTGTCCTTCAAGCTTACTGTCCCTATGGGCTCATCACCCCCAGGCCCACTGTACTAGCAAGCAGCTCCCCCTTGTTGCTTAAGGGGTTGAGCCTCTGTTCAGTCCTCCATCCCTGTGCCCTCCCTGCTGTGGGACTTGCCAGATGGAATGCCCACTGCCTAAGGAGCCTCCCTGGGTTTTATTGTTGCTTCCTCTACTCTGACAGTGTGAATTCTTTTCCCTGAGTTGCATTCTTGAAAGGTGTTTTAAGATAGTGGTAAGGCTGTATGTTCATACTGACTTGGACTCCAGGGCCAACTGTCCACACCAGGAACTTAATCTCTATGAAGCTCATTTTCTTTGGGTATAATCGTCCCTACCCTCAGGCCCATCCCTAATGTGTGTGTGGCCCAAGACAAGAGTTTAAATGTGTGCTCATGTGCTAAAGTCTAAAACATTCTAAAGTTATGATTCAAACTAAGCTAATCCAATCTCCTATCTAGACAAATGTAACTTCATTTCATAAGCACCTAGATAGACATGTTCAAATTTATAATTCTCAGACTCCTTAGAGTTTCTCTCCAAAATAGGCAGTATGGAGACAACCTCAATCTGGGACACATCCTTCCTTCTGTGGTCCAGGTCTAAGAAGTGCCACCTGAAATAGAAAAACAGCCCCTGGCATCCAGGAATGGGTCTGACACTTAGAAGGAGGCCTCAGTGTGGTTAGGAGTTGGCCTGGCAATCGCTGGTGGGCCACAGTGTCCTTCTGTTGGACATAATCTCACAAACACCAACATCAAACAAGGTCACTCTGAAAACATAATAAAGTGAGACAAAACAAGGCCACTCATAATTTATCTGAACACAGGTAGAAACAAAGTCACTGTTTGACACACAAAACACCAAACACCCACTTTCCTGGTGAATATCAGTGACAGCTGCTTCTTTACCAATTACTCCTTTACTCTTGCTCAAGTCTGCCCTCTCTATAGATACGATTTACTGAGATACCCAGTCATAGAATTATCCCTCTTTTGACAGCACCCATTCTAGAGTGAACCCCTGCTTCTCTAGCTCTTCATCACATCACCCAATCAAAACCCAGATCTTGTAATAGCTTCTTTCCGACACCCTCTTTTCAAGAAGCCACATGGTTTTGATCTCTCCAGTGAGTAATAAACCCAGCTATTCAATGATAGGTGTGTTCCTGGTGGTTTTTGCTAGATCACATTGGCACACTTACCCCAAAGTGTGGAGAAAAGCTGAAATGGGGAATTCTGTGAAAGCACTGAGCTAATGGAAGAGGTTAGTATTATTTTGTTTTTTATTATTATTGTAGAATGCACCTCAATATCTTTTATATGGAGCAGAGCTGTGCTCAAGCCCAGCTGCAAGCTTTGACTACTCCCAAAGACAGACCCAGCTCAACCACTTCTAGAATCTTGCCTACTCAGCCCATCTGCTTTTCTAACAAAGACCCTGCTTTGTTGCTCCTTCAATCAGACAGCTGTGAAGGCAGTTGTCTGTGCATCCTGGCAAATGGCTACAGCCTAATTTTAAATGATATAGTGTCCATAGGGCCAATTATATTCAGAAATTTTGCACTGTAAATACATTTCATCAAAGTGTTTTTAAAATGTCTTATGCTCTCTTGATTTTGATTTTAAAATTCATAACTTCAGATGTAAACTGTGTCTATTATAGCCCAAACTAAAGGCAGCTGAGAAGCAGTGACTCATACCCTTGACCTATGCCTAATGAATTCAGTCAGGAAAGCTGTGTTCTCTGGCTACTCTCAATAATACTTCTTGTTAAAAGGAATAGTGAATTCTATTAATTCTAGTTATTCATACCCTAGCTTGTTTCCCAAATAGTTTGAACTGCTTTACCAAGACACATCTTAAGAAACTAAAATAAAATAATTACAGAGGGAAAATCAAAGCAGGGAGGGCTTGAGAGAGAGTTCCTGCTCTGGGGCTGAGTCCTGTCTCCCTGCCCTTCTCAGTCCCATTGACAGGTTTGACCTCACACCACCTTCCAGATGTCTCACACTTACAGACCACCAACGTCTGCTTGGATCAGTAGAACTCATACTACACCTTTCTTTGTCAGTCAGCATGAGAAGCCCCAGAACCCCCAGGTTATCCCCCTCTTCCTATGGATTCTGTCCCCTGATCTTGTCCTCATGAAGCCCTAAACCCTCATACTACATCCTCTTGAATCCATTAGCAAAAGCTCATTCTCTTTTCCCTTCACTTTCCTGTTGTAGTACCTACCAGAGGACACCTCAAGAGAGACTCTCTTTTTGGCAGAGCCCTGGCTCCCTGAGCTGGGGGTGAGGGTGAAGTTAGGAGTAGAGGGGAGATGATGTACTCCCTGCCTCTCTGTATTCTGCCAATGCTCCCTCCCTCTTCCCTAAAACTATAGCTTTGAATCTTACATCTTCAGATTAAATTTCCAGCTATCCCTCATTGCTGTGCCATCTACCTCTGGCCACTGGCCATGTATCTGAACTTTAGCTCTGAGTTCCCTGACACTCTCCAGCAGTTGTTTATCTTAATTTTGGCAACTTCAGTATTTACATACATGCTCTTCCAACTTGTGGCCTCTATATAGTTCTCAAACTGCTCTTTTCCAATGGCCTTGTCCCCACCCAACAGACACTTGCTCCCACAGCCAGACCCAGTCTCCTCACTTAAAATGGGGTTCCCAGATTAGCAGGAGCAGCATCACCTGGAAGCTGGTTAGAAATGAAAAATTGAAAACTTCATCCCATACCTGCATTTTTATAAACTCCCCAGGTAATTCATGTGCACATGAAAGGTTGAAGAGGGCTGGCTTATAACTGGAATTCCTCTGTGGTCTTAACTTCTTGTATCCCATTCTCTGACCAATTATTTCTGTTTCCAAGTCATTCTCTAATACTCCAACTCCAAGCCTTTTGACACCACTGAGACCTTAACTCCATTGACTGCAACAACCATTCACCACCCCACATACATAATGTCCTCTCCCCTCGCCTTGCCTAGAAGAAGTGCATGCCAATTATAATCATCTCATTGAATATATTCTTTCAATACCATTGTGCTCTTTCTGCTTCTTTGCATTTGCTGAATGACACCACAGCCCTAGTACTCATTAAAAGCAACACTCCATCTTTATTGTATCTGCATCCAGGAAGCTGAACATGGCGGGAAAATCTCACACAATCCTTGTGACATGTCCATATCAGCCATGACCACCTTGTGTGACTACACACTGCCTGAAATCACTTTGTGCTTCTCTGGGCTGTTTAGTCTCCCACTTCCCTACACAAATATCCCACATCTTCTATTCCCTCCTTACACCTGATACAGGACCTTGCTCCTGACTTCGTTGAGAAAATTGAAGTTCTCAAAGAAGAGCAGACTTCTACCTCACATCCTCTCACAGACCAGCAACATTTCCACATATTCCTCCTCATGCTGATTCCACAGTAGGGTGAGGCCAGCAGTTTTCAATAGACAGGATTACATGACATAAAACCTAAAGGTAGGCAGCAAATTTGACTCTCAGCCACCTAACAATCAATACAAATTACATACATGAATCATTCTTCCTATAATTTACTTTTCATGATCATTTCCTAATCTTCAAAGAATAAGTTATGTTTAGGTATTTTTTACCTGCAAATAGGTATCTGTATACTACATCCTACTCACATATTTTTCTGCATAGATAGATCTTAAAGACATAATTGTTCCTGAATAGGGAGGGCCTTCTAGCATATTTCAAACCTTCATCTTTCACAAAGGAATAATGGTGGCATCAATAGTACAGGAAAATCACTTTTAGCAAAAATTTAGTGTCATATGTGCAACAGAGAAAACTTTTCTCAGATTGTTATAACTGAGGTAGAAATTGACTACTAAAATTACATCTCAATGTTCTGTGAATCTTTAGGAACATTTAAATTGCTACATTGTTATTTTATATAGCTCTAAGAACCTAAAGTTCAGGTCTGTATATGCAGTTTACATACATACATAGTTCAGATTTCAGAATGACTGGAGTTGAAGAGTAGATTTAAGAATTTTAAACCAATCATTCAAATATTAGTTATGATTTTCTTATCCTCTGATATTATTTTTTAATTTCCTAAGAGATGATCAACCACACTATTTGGCTTCATCCTGAAGGGCTGATCATTTATCCCCCTCTGATATTTCAGAGAGAAAACAAGATACCTTTCTCTTCTTACATGTTAATTTTATCACTCTCTGCACATAGTGAACATGTCTTCCCTTCTGGCTCCCAGAAGGCCTTTAACTAAACATTATACTGGTGTTCGCTTTTTTAAAATATGACAGAAGGCTACAATTTAAGTCATGTAAGTTACATGTACAACTTGCAATGCCCAGGACACCCTCACGCTGGCCTTTTCCAGCCCTGAGCCCTATTTTAATTGCCTCTAGAAAACGTTTATGTAGTGTCCTTCACAGAGGGCAACAGGATCGATTTAAAAAGCTGTGTCTCCTCAAAGGAGTTTTGAAATCAAGTCTGTAGAGAAATTCCATATCACATTCTGCCCCCAGGTCTTGTTCTAATTTAATCACATTCAGAGAAAACAACAATATTGATTTTTATGTGCAGCTTGTAATAACCTCAGGTACACAACATCAGGAGGAATTGCAAGTCTAAGCACCATTGTGTAACTAATGAAAGCACAAAAATAAAACACTGTATGAGTATATTTAGAATTATGCTAAAATTCTGATAAAATTAAGTTTCTTCTAATCACATATTAAATATAGACCTATTGCAAATAAGTATATTGGTTCTAAATATACACGTATGCAATGCCTCCCCATAAGCAAAGTGATAAAATCGAATTTTTTGTATTAAGGACATTACAAAACCTAATTTAAGAGACTTTTTTTTAAACATTTGAAACATAATTGTATTTCTCAACTCTGAAAACATACCTGCATTTTAATCTAATCAATCATAGAATCTTGCTTTTGTATTATTACTTTTTTTGTTTTTGTTTGTTTGTTTGTTTTGCTTTTTGTTTTTTCTGAGCAATGCCTGCATACCATAAAGTAGAGGTCCCTAACCCCTGGGCTGAAGACAGGTACTAGTCCGTGGCCTGTTAAGAACCAGGTCACACACCAGGAGGTAAGCGGCTGGCGAGCAAGTGAAGCTTCATCTGTATTTGCAGCTGCTCCCCAGCGTTAGCATCACCACCTCAGCTCTACCTCAGATCATCAGGGATTAGATTCGTATAGGAGCACCAGTCCCTGGTGCCAAAAATGTTGGGGACCACTACCATAAAAGATAGTTGAATTAGAGACAAATCACATACTTGAGCAAAGCTACTGGGACAGGTTTTTATCAGTATTATCAAGCAAGGGTGATTTTGTCCCACAGGAGACATTTGGAAATCTCTGAAGTCATATTTAATTGCTATAACTGTGAGGTAGGAGTAGGGAGCTGCTACTAGAATTTAGTGGGTGTATGCCAGGAATGCTAATAAACATCCTGCAATGCACAAGAAAACTCCCACAACAAAGAATAATCTGAAACCCTGATATGAGCATTTCTTTCCTTGGTGTGGCTGAGTAGTATTCCATTGTATGGATGTACCTCATTTTGTTCATCTGTTCACCTGATAGCCATTGGGTTGTTCTCAGTGTTTGGCTAATATGAATAATGCTGCTATGAACATTTATGAGTAAGCTTTTGACAGATATATGATTTCATTTTTCTTGAGCAAATAGCTAGACATGGAATAGCTATATTTTATGGTAGATATAGGTCTAAATGTTTAAGAAAGTGCCTATTTTTCTTCTTACTTTAGATGTTCAGTAATCGGAGTATCTTGATGTGGTTCTAACTTATATTTGTCTCATAATGTAATGTATTTGTAGACCCTCAAAGATGTCCCCATCCTGAAGCTGAAAACTGTGAATTTCAGAGAGTTAAGGCTGAAGATGGAATTAAGGTGGCTAATTAGCTGACCTTCACATAGGAAAATTATCCCGTATTGTCCAGGTGGTCCAGTGTTATCAAAAGGGGCTCTAAGAGTGAAAGAGGGAGACAAAAAGGTAGGTCAGAGTAAGTCTATGTGAGAAGGACTCGATCTGGCATTGCTGGCTTTGACCATGGAAGGAGGCACAAGTCTGGGAATATAGAAAACGTGTAGAAACTGAAAAAGGCAAGAGAAAAGATTCTCCCTTTGGACTTCCACAGAGGAATGCAGCCCTGCTATCAACTTGATTTTGGCCCAGTGATACGCATGTTTCTGTTAGAACCTATAAAACTGTAAGATAATAATAAATTTGTATGGTTTCCAGCCACTAAATTTGTGATAGTTTGTTATGCCAGCAATACAAAGTGATGCATATATTGAATACCTTTTCATGTGCTTACTTGCTAGCCATACATATTTATTGGTGAAGTATTGTTTTCGATCTTTGGCTCACTTTTGTGTATATGGTGTGTATATATTCTTTCTTTCTTTCTTTCTTTCTTTCTTTCTTTCTTTCTTTCTTTCTTTCTTTCTTTCTTTCTTTCTTTCTTTCTTCCTTTCTTTCTTTTTATTAATGTACAATTTACAAATCATTACATTCATCCATTATAACTGTGCAATTTGTGATTTTTTGAAAATTTGTAGAATTGTGCAACCATCATCACAACACAATTTTAGGACATTTTCATGACATCCCAAATCCCTTCTTGTCTGATTGAGTAATCCCTGTTCTCACACCTAGGTCTAAGCAACCACTGATCTGCTTCTGCTCCTAAAAATTTCCTGAAGATTTCATATAAATGTAATCACATCATACATAGTGATTTAATTCAATATTCTTTCACTTAGTATAATGTTTTTGAGGTTCATCTGTGTTCTTTTATGTATCAGTATTTTTTTCCTTTTTATTATTGAAGAGTATTCCATTGCATTTATATATAATATTTTATTTACCCATTCACCAGTTGGTGGTCATTTGGATTGCTTCCTGTAACTAGTATGACTAATACTCTTATGAACATTTGCTGAATCATATAGTATGTTATATCTAACTTCTTAAGTAACTGCCAAACTGCCTTCCAAAGAAACCATTTTACATTCTCAGCATGAACAATGTATGAGGATTCTAGCTTTTCCACATCAGTAGCAGCATTTGTTGTTGTCTATCTTTTATTAAAACAATTATAATGAGTTTACACTGTAAGTGGTATCTCACTGATTTTAATTTTCATGTTCCTAATTATTAAGAATGTTAAGCATTTTATGTGCTAGTAGACCATTTGTATCTTTTTTAGTAAATTATTATTCAAATCTTTTGCCCATATTTTAATTAGATTATTCACTTTTATGTTGCTAAATTGTAAATGTTTTCAATATATTCATGATATAAGATTTTTAAATTAGATATATGATTTATAAATGCTTTCTCTCATTCTGAGGCTTGTGTTACACTTTCTTAATAATGCCATTTGACATACAATGTTTTTATTTTAATGAAGTCCCATTTGTTCAATTTTTTTTTTATTTTATAGATTATGCTTTTGCTTATATATTTATTTGCTCTTTGCCCAACCCAAGGTCAAGATGTTTTCTACAAGGTTTTCTTACAGAAGTAAGAAATAGTTTTAGCTCTTACTTTCAGGCCTTTTATCTATTTTGAGTTAATTTTTATGTATGATGTGTGGTAAGGGTCAAAGTTCATTTTTTGCATGTTCGTATCCAATATTCCCAGCATAACTTATTGAAATAATTATTCCTTCCCTACTGAATTGTCTTGGCATCTCTATCAAAAATCAATCAATCTTTTTTTATGATAAATATTGTATTACATTTTTTAAACTGCATTTTAATTTCTATGCATGTGTATTTATATTTCCCTTTATTTCTAAACCTTAACAGCTTACGTCATTATGCAGATTGACTCTGGATAATCTACTGGAATAAAAGAAGCAGAGTATAATATTGAGAATTCGAAAATATACTTGGGGCTTTGACTATGGTGGAGAAGGTAAATGTAATCTCTGTTCTCACACCTAGGTCTAAGCAACCACTGATCTGCTTGCCTCCTCTCACGAACACATCAAAATTACAACTAAACTATACACAACCATCACTGAGAATTGCCTGAAGTCTAACTGAACAGAAGTCCTATAATTAAAGACATACAGAAGAAGCCACATTAAGACTGGTAGGAAGAGCTGAGATTCATAACAGGCTGGTCCCACACCCACATGTGACAATTGAGAAAAAGGAGAAACATCTTGACAGTAAATTACTCCATGAGGAGCTAGGAGCCCCAGCCCCACACTAGGCTCCCAGCCCAGAGTTCCCCATAACGTCTAGCTGTGAAAAACAGTGAAGAATGTGTCTAAGGGAGACAGAAGGCAGCTGGAGTTCCAGGCATGTGCTTGCTCACTGATAAACTCTCTTGCTCTGAGCTCCAGTACCAGGGACATACAGGAAGGAGTTGAAATGTCTGGCTTTGGGGCTAAAGCTGGAGAGGCAACTTCCTCCCAGACAAATGCTGGCAGAGTACTTTGCTGAGCCCTCCCCTCACTCAATGTGCAGATGGAGGCCAGCACCTCAACTGAGTCTCCATTAATTTGGCTAGTACTGCTTGCACTTCCTTAGTAATTCCCTAAGAGCCCACCCCACACAAATTGCGGGCCCACACAAGCCACTTCCAGTGATTTTTCCATACAAACGGCCTGTCTTGGATCATGCTGCAGACTTTCCTAAAATCTCTCAATGGTTCACAAACCCCAAAGAAGCAGCATCTGTCCTCAGTGTGCCCTGTTCCTCTTGCTAAGCAGGCCCAAGCCCAGCACTGGCAACAGCCAGACTTGGTTCATAGCTTAGCCTCTCCCAGGCACCTCAAAGCCCAGCACAAGTAACAAATCCTTCTCTGTGGTGTCAGTCCCTGCACAACAACTTCTCCACAGTAGTCATAGCCAGTCCTTACAACCAATCAAATCCTTCTATTGATGTATCAAGAGCAATCAAGGCTCATCTACAAAAGGAGAGTACATACAACCCACACAAGGGACAAACCTGAAGCAGCATCTCAGGTGACCAGGGAGACTGCACCACTGGAACCCACAACACACCTACTACATAAGCCTCCTCTAGTAGGACTGAGAGACAGAACAGTTCTACATAACACTTAGAAACAAAAACAAAGAGGCAGCAAAAATGAGGAGACAAGGAAACATGTTCCAAATGAAAAAATAAAACAAAACTCCAGAAAAAAGAAACTAACAAAATGGTGGTGAACCATCTACCAGATGCAGAGTTTAAAACACTGGTCATAAGAATGCTCAATGATCTCAGTGAGGACTTTAACAAAGAAATAGGAACTATAAAACTAGAGAGAGAAAACGTAAAATAGAACTAGTCAGAAATGAAGAATACACTAACTGAAATAAATAAATATATATAATTAAATATATATATATATATATATATATATATATATATATATATAACATATATATATATATATATATATATATATATATATATATCTCAAAGAAGTCAACATTAGATTAGTTGAAACAGAGGGATTGAATCAATGAAGTTGGAAGATAAGGTAGAAAACACCCAATCAGAACAACAACAGCAAGAATCAAAAATGAGAGAAGTAGTTTAAGGGGCCTCTGGTACAACATCAAACATAACAACATTCACTTCATAGGGTACAAGAAAAGAAGCAAAGAAATTAAAACCTGTTTGAAGGAATGACTACTCTAACCTGGAAAGGAAATAGACACCTAAAGCAAGAAGTTCAGAATCCCAAACAAGATGAACAAAGAGGCCCATACCTGCAAGACATAATCTCATAATTAAAATGGCAA